>NC_092800.1:28572262-28589675 GCF_918797505.1 Bemisia tabaci | reverse complement strand
AGAAAATTGTGGAAATTTTCCCCCTAAATTTTCAACAATTTTGTATTTAATTTAAACAGGGTGTCTAGTATTTTGTAATTTTAAAAAATCATGATATTTTCCTGATTTTTCATTTTGAAAATTCCTGATATTTTCCTGATTCTTCTCGACTCCTGGCACGGTAGGCAAAAGGCATTAAGACTTTCCCCACTGAGGAGATTCGCGTAAGAAAAATTCCTGATAAAACGTCCGATTTTTCCTATTTACCTGGTATTTTCCTGATTTTCTGATCGGCCAATATTCCTGATATTTTCCGGTTTTTCCTGATGCTAATAGACACCCTGTAAAATTATCTGATAATTTCAAGGGAAAATATGCTTAGAATTTCCGAAAATACATATTTCATTCGGGGAAAATTGGCAATTCTCAAATGTTCATACAGCGTTTTTCCTTAGCACGGTAGCATTGATGAGTGTGGTCCAACTCTGCTTGCATGGGACATGCCTAGTTGGAGGACTCTTGAGGTCCTAACCTCTAAAATATTTTGTCTCCGAATAAACGTCACAATATACTTCCTCACTAGTCTCCCTCTCTCCCTCTTTGTTCCCTAATCACTTCCTCCTCCTCTATCCTCCTCGCTCCCTCCTGCTGCCCGGGAGAGAGGGTGGAAAAATAGAATAATTGAGGGCGAGGAGCACAAGATGAGAATCAAACGGGAGTTAGGAGCTTATGTGACAGATCCCCAGAAGAGGATTCTCCGTCGGGGAGATAAAAGGAGGAAAGAGAGTTTGGTGCAATGGTCCTTCGGGGGGTTGGAATCCAATCATCGGCTGCCCCGAATTACGACCCTGCTCACCCCCTTCTCCAACTTTGGAACAACATCACTCCTCCGCGAAACGGCGTAACTAAATTTAACTTTCAGATGGTTCCTCTTCTTAATATGAATTATTCCATCATTCCTCCAATTCTGAGGGGATTCCTTTATACCGTGGGACCGACCGTTTCCACCCATGCATGAGTTTTTTTGACCATCAGTGCAGTTACTGAAGAATATGGTTAAGAACATTGTTTTTTAACTTATGCAGAAGTCTTTTTTATTTGAAGAAACGAGTTTAGAATTAGAAAACTAGTTTGTCATATTTTGTGACTCCAAGGACTTTATCAAACATACCACCAACACATTGGCATAATTCATAATAATGTGAGATTTTTTAGGGTAAGTTTTTTTTTCACACGTCGGAGATCACGTTCGCAAGCACGTTTACATGTTTACTTGGATAGCGCGGCGTGCTTGCAAAGGTAGTGGATGAATGACATTATAAAGACCACAAAATATCGACTTCAACCGCGGAGGACACGCGAATTGAATATAGGTTAAAGCGTAATTTTCATACGCGTAGTAAGTTCAGATTGGAGAAAAGCTATGATTCTCCTTCAATTTCGAGTGATACAACATACCTACTCCGGAGTTCGAATAATTGCTCGCATCATATCCGCTTGTTAAGAATGTGATATTACGCGATTTTTCTCAATATCGCGAGGACCACACGATATTTTTAGCGGATTCCTTAAATCTTGAGATTACGCTCTCTTGATCACATGATTTTTCCTAAGCGATAATCACCGCAATATCCAGCAAAACGCAGTTTTTCAAAGTGGCATGGTAAAATCACACAAAATGTCTCGCGGAATACTTTCAGCGGATTCGTTCAATTCTAAGAAATTACGCAAGTTTCATCTCCAGGATGTCAAATAAAATTTAATTTTGGATTTTTCTGAATTTTTTTGTAAGTGTAAACGATATTTCCCGATATTTTGCCCACCAAAATCGGATCTTGTTTAATTCAAAAAATGAACAAGGTAATGGAATCAGTCTAATTTTTAAAAACTTCTTAATGTACAACGTACATAGATTTTCGTGATCCAAGATGGAATCTCCTGATATTTTCAGTCTTTTTATTGACGGTAGGCACCCTGTTGAAATTCTGAGTCAATAATGTTAAGAAACGGCTATAATTAATGGAGTCGATGCATCTGTTCGGAAAATAATGCCACTTGCCTCGGATGACCCTCCTCATCGCGGAATTTTGAATACTTTTTCAACGCATATTACGCATATTTTCCCGCCTATGGGACTTTTTGAAATTTCGATCTACAAAATTCAAAACCGGCCTTAAATAATGGAGTTGCAGAAGTGATTGGTCGAAAAATAATGAAAAAGCAGGAAGCTCCAACGCATTCGCGTCGGAGAGCGGCTCTGGCGACAGTAGTTGTAGTCAAGAATGAGGGCCTAGACACATTTTGTCACTGATGTACAATCCGACAACTGTCGATTCATGTTTTGTAACTTAGCAGATTTACGTAGCCGGTGTATAAATGTGTATTGGCCCTTGATATGCAGAATGCATGGCACTATCACTTGTTGTATACTTTTAATTTTGAAGGCTCTTTGGAGGTCCGCATCCTAAAAAATTTCTCCCACAGTATTTTTTTTAACTTGTCGTTGTGATTGGGCGCCAATTTCTTTCAATTGAGTGATCATCTTCTTTTTTTGTCAAATAACTAGTTTGTGCAACAATAAGACTGAAACTGACTGTAACTGAAATTTTGTCTTTTTAGATATTTGGTTATTTTGTATTTATTAGATTGTATATTTTCACAGCCCTGTGATAAGAAACTTTGGAATGCATGGTTGATAAGTCGTTTAGCGAGGCTGCAAAAAATTTGCATTTTTATATCTGAAATTGTAGGTAATGGTTTTGAATATCGAATTGCGATATATTACACGGTTAAGATAGGGCTATATGTCTTGTCGTAAGCGGCGACATAGAGTCGATGTCATTTCAATAATCGCCCCGATGGCCACGGTAGTTGTGTGCCGTCTGCCCACGTAGCAAATGGGAGGCGAAAATGGAAGTCATCAGTGCATCGGTGAGTGTTGAACGTGAAAATTGCGCGGGCCGCGCAAATTTCGCGATCATCGATGTGTCGGGGCTGAGCATCCATCATTTTCTATCTTGTTTTGAAGCTATGTGAGTTGTGATAAAGTACATAATTTTTTTGTATTATATTACTGTATAAATAGTGTAAAATTTGTACAGAACTTTGTACAAAATAGTTTCTTGTAAAAAGTGTGGACTACTGCCACGTCGTTTCCATACAAACTCCCAATACGCCGCAAGTACCACAAATGCCCATGTTAACCAAATCACCTCATCATCCATTTTTTAAGGACACAATTTTTAATTCAAATCAACTTACTTTATCAAAACTCCAATCGTTTATCAAATAACATATATCGAGTCATTTTAACAAAATCAAAGACGGCATAATATCATTTATCACACAGCCAAAAACCTAACCTAGAAACCACGATGTTTACAAACTCAAATTGGAGAACACTCATTGGTCCAATAATAAAAATTGATTTGCCGCCTTTTTTCTTTGCAAGCAAAACGTGTGAACATGTCTGAAAATGGGATCGGGCGTCAACACTCAACGATGCACTGATGACTTCCATTTTCGCCTCCCATTTGCTACGTGGGCAGACGGCATTAGACGTTTACGGTTTCCTTGGTAACCTTTGTTTGCTATCAGCTGATATCGAGTAATATGACTAGGAAGCTCCAACCCAGTGGTTGGAGCTTCCTTAACCGCGAAAACTTTAAAATTCAAATTTTCAAATTTTGAACGTAAAGTACATTTTTTCCATCACGAGATTAAAGCACAGACAAGTTTTGAATTATTGACTGTATCACCATGATTCCAAAAATACACTACACAACATAGCATTGGCTAACAATAAAACAATATGCAATAAAATAAAGTCATGACAAGGAACATAGCCGAAAATGGCGCCGATTCCCATTAACCAACGCGCGGTCTCTCCAATGTAACATGGTCCAATGATACTCCCCAGCTGGGACCGTCCGGAATAGCAGCTCTAGTGCAAGCACCAGAGTCGCTAAAATATTTGCCACTTGTCTCGGATGGCTATCCGTATCGCGAAATTTCGAGTTCCCCTTCCAAGGATATTCTCGCGCCTATGGAAATTTTTGAAAATTCGAATCGAGAAAACCAAGCCCACACTGGAAAAAAGACCCACATTAGATCTAGAGTACAGACTTTTAAAAACATCGACAAGATAAAATCCTCTTGATTTAATCAGATTTAAGCTTAAATCAAGAACCAAGCCTCTTAATTTGTGCGGATTTCCTTTTGATTTAAGCATAAATCTGATGGAATAAAGAGTCCATTTTCTTGTCAATGTTTTTAAGAGTTTGGACTCTAGATCCAATGTGTTTTTTTCCAGTGCATAAATGATTGATGAAACCATAAGGTAGAGGAAACCACGGTGAGCACTACCGCGGTGTATAACGTCATACGCCGTGTCTTTCGATGAGTGATATCTCCGTTTATGTTGGACATAAAAACTTGGCGTTTGAAGGGATCCGATTATATTTTGCTAATCCATAAGCTTAAACTATCAGAAGAGGAGTCTGTGACCAAGGGCGACAGACCCATAAGCTAAGCTCCTCAAGGAGCTCTTTGGAACAAGGGCGTAAAGACTTGCATTGCTGCTAAGATTGTGCAACTTACAGCATCGTTTCCAGTTGAACAATTTGATAGCCCCGCTAGGAATTTTTTCTGAAAAAAATCTTAAAATTTTGATTTTTTTTTCTTTGAAAATAATTGCATGTATGTATAACTTGGTTCGCTGCAAATTGTATACAATGTTGCACAATCTTAGCAGAATTACGTATCTCATACGCCCTTGTTCCACAGAACTCCTCAATTGGGAAATTCAGTTATTCCTTCTGAAATTGAAATAATTGAAAGTTAATGTGGAAAACTGCACTGTTGAGTGATCAGAAATTGTGCCAATCCAGAAAATTAAAGGAACGTACCTCAGGAGAGACTCGTAGATATCCATTCTGAAACAAAAGATATAACAATTATTATTACTATGCTTCGCATTGACATGGAGAAGAATACGAGGGAGGTAAGGTAAGTGACACTCACACACTCATCGAGCATGTTCAGTAATGTGTAACTCTTGTATTTTAGAGAAGTAGAGAGGGCACATTGTACATAGTTTTGTCCCCCAGATATTTTAAAAAGATATCAAATCACAATAAAACGAGTTAGTTGCTTGTTTTGTTCGAGGATCATCATGCTTGAGTCCCGCACTTTTTACTTTCAGTGCGCCGGAAAATTTCAATGCAAAGTGTTTATAACATTCCAAACAAGTATAAAATTCGAACTTGCATTTGTTGTCTGTTCGCTCAGTGTGTCTAAAAACAAGAGGAAAATTTCATAACTTTTCTTAGAAAAATACATCCACAGGTTTGGCAGAATTTGAATTCGCATTTGCTTTTCATCAGCTTAACAGTGGACGTGTGGACATGTGCTATCAGAGTTTATCTTTTCTTTTTCACACTCTCGAAGCACAATAATACATGGAGTACATTTCGACATCAGGAACAATAATTTCTAGCTCACTTTGAAAACAACGTGAGTGCCAGAAGTTTCCATATGCAAATAAGTGTTTTTACAAAAGAGTCAGATATTATAGTTCTAATTGAGGACACCGCACCAAGAACAGCCTATAACTGGAAACCGCGATTTGAGAAAAACGCATTTAAAGTTTTGTTTTTGATGTACTGCGCAGACTTTTCAATGCAGGTACCCTAATTTGGTGTTTTTGTGTGACCGAACCCTTCTAATGAAGGATGCCGGGTAGATTTTGCGATACATTTTGGGTTTACACTCTAATATATTTAATTTAAAAAAGCGGTTTATAGGCCATTATTACGCCCAACGGTCATTTTGGTGGCAATATGAAGTATAAATAATCTTAATCACGCATGATTAACGCAAAATGAAAGAATATATCGATAGTGAGTAAAGAGTAAGAGTCCTCAATTGTAATCTTCCGTTACATTTCTAAGGTGCAATGATACAACTATTTGAACTCTCCGGAATGCGTGAGGTATCACGTCGCATTTGAAGGCGTTTTCAAATCAGCCAAGTTCCGATACCCGGATTATCGTTTTGTATAGTTCATATTCTATTGTCTTATTCCGTATAACTTGTTTATTTTTAATCCTCGTATAAAAAACCACCCATTCGCTAAATACAATTCTAGCTGAAGCGCACTTAAGCTTTGCATTCATGACTGCAAAAATGTCAACGGAAATCGAAAAGGCCAGCGTGCATGAATGCTATTTCAATTGTAATCTTCCGTCACATTCTTACGGCGCAATGATACAACTATTTGAACTCTCCGGAATGCGTGAGGTATCACGTTGCATTTGAAGGCGTTTTCAAATCAGCCAAGTTCCGATTCCCGGATTATCGTTTTGAATAGTTCATATTATTTTGTTTTCATTTCTAACCACTTGTTTATTTTTAATCCTCGTATAAAAACCACCCATTTGTTAAATACAATTCTAGCCGAAGCGCACTTAAGCTATGCATTCATGACTGCAAAAATGTTAACGGAAATTGAAAAGGCCAGCGTGCATGAATGCTATTTCAATTGTAATCTTCCGTCACATTTGGACGTATTTATGTGAAAAGGCGCTAAACGCCATTTCCAAACTTCTCAGTAAAGCAAGTTTGACTAAAACAATTGGCGTTTCCGTACTAATGGACCGATTTTGGTTTACTTTAGCGTGTTTGAAAGCTAAAGAGTTCCTCTAGTTACGTACGTTGCCAAAATTAGGAAAAAATGCATATTAAGCGAGATATAGGGGATTTTTGCACGTAGGTCCATTTGATTTAATGCGCTAACCCGGATTCCGAATTAAATCAAAAGGCGCTATCTCCACTTGAATCACTTGATTGACGCGCGCGCGGCGAAGCTTGGTGGAAACTTGGTGCAATTTAGTACCGGGGGGTATTTTTGGACGGGAAACTCGAATTTCGGGTCAAATTTTGAAAATTCAGAAATCCAAGATGGCGGACATGGCCTAAAAATGCTATCTCGGCCCCTATCAGTCGATCTTGGTGAAACTTGGTATCAGGGGGTATTTTCGGATGGGAAATTCGAATTTCGGGTCAAATTTTGAAAATTCAGAATCCAAGATGGCGGACATGGCCTAAAATTCTATCTCGGCCCTCGGCCCTCAGGACTCGGCAATATATGGCACTCTACACGGAGAAAAAAACTCGTGCGTGGGACCCGAAGTTTGGGTCATATGGATCTCTGAAGTTTTCGGATTGAGCATCTGAACACTTTAGGTCTAGCTGTCGAGGTTCGGATCACACATCTGAAACTTCAGTTCTTACGTCTGAAGTCTTCAGGTGTGAGAACCGAAGTTTTTCGGATGTGAGAACCGAAATTTTCGGATGTGAAAACCGAAGTACTTTAGATGTAAGAACTGAAGTCTCAGATGTGTGATCAAAACCTCAGCAGCTGGACCGAAAGTGTTCAGATGCTCAATCCGAAAACTTCACAGATCCATATGACCTAAACTTCGGGTCCCACGCACGAAGTTTTTTTCTCCGTGTACGTTCACAATACACCGCCTCGTCGAGGTGCGTAGTTTACCTAGCAGCGTCGGATCGTGAATTCCCTTCATGTGCTGATTACCTATGTTAAAATTTTCGTATCTAAATAAAACAGTTTCTGTTGTCATTTCGAGCCCCTAATACCGAACTTCACACAAACGATTCAGGCATTGAGCTATTGTTGAAGGCCACATCCGCCATATCGGAGTTTAAAATTTTAACAATGAGGTTATTCAGTAATTTTTTAATTTTTGCATTTTTTTGGAGGATTGAGTACGCACAGTTCGCTGGAATTTTCTCCGATTTTTTGAAACATTATTAACCCATGGAAAACAAGTTCGAAGTTGCGTATTCTGAGCTCCCATTTAAACTCGCGTCTCCGAGGAAGTCAAGATGGGGCCTGACGAACCCCTAGGTGACGGTCACGCTTTTGACCACGTAATCCTTCCAGCGCGCTCTTAATACTCATGAATTTCTAAATACTGTTCCGATTCCAATAAAGTACCTAACAGTGATTTTAATGAAAATTAAGTGATTCCGATGGGTTCGTTAATTTGTTCGCTCGTTAAAAGCCCCTTGTCCATGTCAGTGCACACTGACATCGATCGAGCCAGAGGGAACGCACGGTCGATATGTGACCGTCACTCAGGGGACGACATCTGGGATTTTTTGGCGATGATGCGCCGATATTAAAGTATGGCAGGTATAGACATTTTAGGCCATGTCCGCCATCTTGGAATTTCTGAATTTTCAAAATTTGACCCGAAATTCAAGTTTCCCAGTCCGAAAATACCCCTGATACCAAGTTTCACCAAGATCGGATGGACAGGGGCCGAGATAGCATTTTAGGCCATGTCCGCCATCTTGGATTTCTGAATTTTCAAAATTTGACCCGAAATTCGAGTTTCCCGTCCGAAAATACCCCCTGATACCAAGTTTCACCAAGATCGGCTGGATAGGGGCCGAGATAGCATTTTAGGCCATGTCCGCCATCTTGGATTTCTGAATTTTCAAAATTTGACCCGAAATTCGAGTTTCCCGTCCAAAAATACCCCCCGGTACTAAATTTCATCCAAGTTTTCCACCAAGCTTCGCCGCGCGCGCGTCAATCAAGTGATTCAAGTGGAGATAGCGCCTTTTGATTTAATTCGGAATCCGGGTTAGCGCATTAAATCAAAGGGAATTACATATAGTTCCTTTTGATTTATTCGTAATCGCTGAATTCCCAGTTTTGCGATTTTTCAGGGGCTGATTCCAGGGAGAATGAAATTAGTATTTTGGGGGGCATATTACGGAATGTACGACAGTTCACCGCGGGCATTTCACCGCGCGACAATTCACCGCGGACATTTCACCGCCGCGACTTTTCTCCGCCACGACTTTTCACCGCCACGATTTTTCACCGCTCCACGACTTTTAAGGGGATTCCGCATATAATATTTTCACAAATATTTCCTTCACACTTATCCAGGCTTAGGACTGGCCAATACATGAAAAAGTTGTATATTGGGCGTGTTTAAAATATTTGTGAAGCACCGCTTCGAATTGACTTTTAAACTACGAAATTGATAAGAAAAATAACACTTCATATTTCCGAGACTTAAACACCTATTCAAAAATTAAAATTTCATCAATAATTAAAATTTACCATACTAATCAAATCAATTTATGAAACGAACGACGAGAACAAGTTCTGTAAAACAACGCACTACACACATTTCAGTCCGACAGTTAATATCGGACTGCGATGAGTTTCGTATCACGAGAGGTCATTTTGCAACCCTTTCGCATCTCTTGGGTTTTCCCTAAGACCGCTCAGGTAGACAAGGGTCATCCACCTTTGTTTACTCCCTTTCCCATTCTCCTTTCTGCACTGCCTGGCATTGTGGCGGTGAAATAAAGTGGCGGTGTAAGGTCGGAGCGGTGTGAGGTCGCGCCGGTTGGTGAAATGTCCGCGGTGAACTGTTCGCGCGGTGAATGTCCGCGGTTGAACTGTCCGCGTAAACGATATTTACGTGTAGAGTGCAGCCTATTACATGGAGAATCCAGATCCGTTAAAAACTGAAATTTGGAAATTTGGCGCTTAGTTCCTTTTGTATAAAATACGTCCATTTCTAAGGCGCAATGATACAACTATTTGAACTCTCCGGAATGCCTATAACTGGAAACCGCGTTTTGAGAAAAACGCATTTAAAGTTTTGTTTTTGATATACTGCGCAGACTTTTCTATGCAGGTACCCTGTTTTGGTGTTTTTGGGTGACCGAACCCTTCTATTGAAGGATGCCGGGTAGATTTTGCGATACATTTTGGGTTTACACTCTAATTATATTTAATTTAAAAAAGCGGTTTATAGGCCATTATTACGCCCAACAGTCATTTTGGTGGCAATATGAAGTATAAATAATCTCAATCACGCATGATTAACGCAAAATGAAAGAATATCGATAGTGAGTAAAGAAAGGGGTAACTAGCACCATAGGCCCTTAAGTTTATAGGCCCGTATTACGCCCAACAGTCATTTTGGTGGCAATATGCGAAGTATACATTTTTGGACGAATGGATAGTTTGAGAGGAGAATAAATTATTTCAATAGCTCGTTTTTCTGAAATAAAAACAAATCTTTATAAAATGAGATAAAAAAATCGAGCCATCACTATCGCCAAGCCGCGCCGATGCCCGCGAACCGAGAATGATAAGGCCGCGCGTATAGGTCGTTCTTGCACCCATCGATCCAGAGACCTGACTTAACTCGGAAAAATAGGTTTTTCGACCTCGAGCCGTTACCTATATTCCTATCTATATTCTATCGCTACCACAGCATAGTCCAGGGTACGTAGAATCCGGAAAGCAGATGGGCGTAATAACGACCTATACGCCTATAGGCTGTTCTTGGTGCGGTGTCCTCAATAGCAAAATGTGTCCAATTCCTGATTACGTAGCATGGTGTCAACGATCATGGTGTCAACAAACAGTTTTTCTAAGTTTTTGTTGACACCATGATCATCCAAAAATAAAAAATTCTGACCCTCATGAAAAATGATCACGGTGTCAACGATCACGACGTCAACGAAACTTAAAACTTGCCTCAATAACACCTTTTAAATCTCAAGTCTTGTTTTTCTTGTGTTATTCACTCTAACCTAACCTAACCTAACCTAACCAACCAACCTAACCTAACCTAACCTAACCTAACCTAACCTGACCTAAACTAACCTAATCCAACTATACGTGACCCAGACCTCTCCTGTACACTTAATTTTTTAATTTTACTCACAAGGAAGATATTTTTCTGTTTGTTGACACCGTGATCGTTGACACCATGCTCAGGGCCCATGTTTGCGTTTTACTGCCTGATCACGACGTCAACAATCGTTGACTCCATGATCAGATTTTTGGTTTGTTGACACCATGATCGTTGCCACCATGCAACGTTACCCAATTGCTCATGAATATTGTACGTATGACGCTGAGAACATTAACTATTGAGGAAACGTTCGAACAGACCGTTTTCACCCTGTCAAAAGATCTATTCCCTGTTTTCTCCCGTCACTCTTAGCCCCATGATTGATCGATTCCCAAACTTCTTACAGTGGGATGTAACGAGAAGGCTCCTGCAACTGTTGTGGTATCTCACACGAATGAAGGCTCTTTGTTAACCCTCGAAACGCTCATCGTTGCATTGCATTGCGGCGAATCTCGAGCATAATTGCCGCACCATTTAGGTGTTTTAGACTTGAATTTAAGAAAAAAACGTTTTCTATTAATTCGTACGAAACGCGATTTTGACCCAACATGAATCAAACCATGACATCAGTTAGGTGTTTGCGTACACTAAAACACCCCCTTGCTGCTGACAATGATAAAGAATTCGCTCAGGTGTGACAGTCAATTCATACAAAAGCAGATAAATAGTAGATCGTATATTATGTATACAGGGTGGCCCAGACCTACCGTACCACTCGAACCAGGCCTTTTTCGGTTAATTTGGGGTAACCTCCACACCGGTTAAATTTAAAAGTTCAGAGACCCCTTTTGCCCCATCAGAAGTCTCTGAGGACAACGGTACCCTCAAATTTGGATTCCTTGGGAACGATTACCCATGGAAACACATTTTTCCCGAGTCTCCACGTCAATTTAACGAACTTAGATTTTTTTGAAAGGGGGCTCCATCCCCCACCTTTAGGGGTCGGTATTTTGGACACAGATGGGCCGATTTTAGATTTCTTGGTGTCGATTTAAGTTAAACATTTCCGTACGTTCTGATTCCGATGAAATAATTTCAAAATTTTGACATAAACCCTGACTTTTGAAGTACGGACCCCCCTTCCCCCCCCCCCCCAAGGGGCGCCAGGAGGGCTTTGGGACCATGAAATTCGGATTCCTTGGGGTCGATTCCCTATTCATCCCCGCGATCCTGGACTTCGTGCGACACAAATTAACCGAAAAAAAGGCCTGGTACGGTAGGTCTGGGCCACCCTGTAGATGGCCGACGAACAATACCACCTATCTACAAACTGACGATTTTGCAGAGCGAAAAGAAAACTTCGCCATTTTTGTAATTTTAAGCTTACATTCGCAATTTTTCGTACATCACAGAGTAATAAAGGCGCTCTCCTACAGAACAGGATTGGAAAAAAACTAAAATCATCAGCTTGCATATTAGAGTCCACTGTATAACGTACTGTAAAATGCGGCAAGGCCGTTAACTCGATTTTGCCAGAATTGCCAATTAAGCGGTATTGTCCGTTACCCCTCGATATGTATAAAAGAAGAGAGGAACGGAAAAATTAATATTTTTAGGTACGTACCAGCAGAAGGTTATCCATTTGCCCGACGCCAAGCTGAAAGCACTCACAACACTGTCACTGAAACTGAACTGAAAAACTTGGCCATAAAAAGATGTAAAAAATATTAAATATTGGTTAAAGACACAGGTTCACTGGGAAGTAAACACGATGCACGGATCGTCTAAGCTGATTTAAATTCTGCCCATGTTAGGTAGTGTTCAAAATGAATTTGTTCATTCACTTCTCAAATGAAAATTAACAAATTAGACACCTATCATCTTCCATAAAAAGTGAGGATTATGAATAACTATGGATGACGACCCCACAACTTTATGTAATCAAAGGAATACCCAATGCAAGGATATTCACTCTCAATCTTAAGTCCATTCGAAAATTCTGAGGGGTGCTACAGACAGCATTCTGCTTAAAAGAGCTAGGGCGAGAAAAGAATAAGGGAGAAAAACGAGTGAGGTAGACTAGATAGTAAGAGAGAAGATGGGAATAACGCATGCAGGATTCTAAGGGCTAAATGAGTGTCAAACTAAATTAAGTTGCTACAATAAGAACTAACAAGGACTTCAAGTAAAAATGTGATACTTTCATTAGGAAGGAGAAGAAAACAGTACACGGAGAAAAAAACTTCGTGCGTGGGACCCGAAGTTTAGGTCATATGGATCTCTGAAGTTTTCGGATTGGGCATCTGAACACTTTAGGTCCAGCTGCTGAGGTTTGGATCACACATCTGAAACTTCAGTTCTTACATCCGAAAAACTTCGGTTCTCACATCTGAAGTACTTCAGATGTTAGAACGAAAGTTTCAGATGTGTGATCCGAACCTCGACAGCTAGACCTGAAGTGTTCAGATGCTCAATCCGAAAACTTCAGAGACCCATATGACTTAAACTTCGGGTCCCACGCACGAGGTTTTTTTTCTCCGTGTACTTGGGAGAAAAAAGAGAATAAAGAGACTGAAAGAAATTCATTATACGATTTAGGATGACATTTTTGAAAAGGAAAAATAAAATGACTTGACATCGTGAGTGTGTGAATGCGAGGGTTTCATTGAGCCTCCCCACCCTGCACGGAGAAAAAAGGATCGTTGATCTTACAATGCTCATAGTGAATTCCTGGTTCCACCTTTTCTATCCTAGTTACACTTCGCCTTCCTGTTAACAATTCTCCACTGAGGGCCCGGAATTCACTTTGAGCATTATAAGGCAACGATCCTTCTTTTTCCGTGCAAGGATAATTCTCATTCCGCTCAACAAACAAACAAACAAGGCCGCAAAACAAGGCAAGGCAAGGCGAAACAAGGCAAGGCAAAACAAGACAAGGCAAAGCAAGACAAGGCAAAGCAAGACAAGGCAAAGCAAGGCAAGGCAAGACAAGACAAGACAAGACAAAATAAAACAAAAAAAGATAAAAAGAGAAAAAAGGAGAGGTAGGAGAGGAAGGAAAGGAGAGGTAGGAGAGGAAGGAACGGAGAGGAAGGAGAGGAAGAAAGGAGAGGAGGAAAATTAAGAAAAGGAAAGGAAGGAATAGAGGGAAAGGGAGGCAAAGAAGGAAGGAAAGGAAGGAAGGAAAGGAAGGAAGGAAAGGAAAGGAGAGAAAAACCTGCCACGGAAGAAAGAAGTTTGCGTCTGAGGCGCAAGGTATAGGTAAAACGACGTTACTTAACCTTCCCTGTGTCTCGCAACTGCCATTTCAGGGCCGGCAACAGCCCTAAACAGCGGTCACGGGACACAGGGAAGGCGAAGCAACGCCTTTTCACCGTCCCTCTTGAATCGCAGACCCAAACTCCTTTTTTCCGTGGCGGGTGACCATCCGTTTCTACCAATACAGCAGCAGCAACCGGCCTGAAAGGGTTGATGGGGTGGTCACTGTCCAGCGGAGGTCCGGCCAGCGGTCGGGGCGGGTCCGCGGATGGCTCCTACTCGTGCGTCCACCGGGTCCGACGTCCAACAGTCGGGCTGACGGCTCGCCGGACGGTCCTTCAGACATTCCGTCGGACGGTATTCTACCCACCTAACTTCACTTTCAGCCTATTGTAGGATATTCAACTATGGAGCGCCGTCCGTGTCAAAGCCGTTACTGGCTTGCCATCGAGAATCTTTAATTCCTAGGGGCTTGAAGAAGGGCCTTATGAGTAACAGGGCGGACTGGCTAGGAAATGATCACCCCCTATGCTTTGGTTGCAAATTCGCCTCACAAGGGCCCCTTTTGACAAAATTTTGGGGCCCCAATATGTACTTTGACCCCTGGGCGCGTGAGGGGCCCCACTTTAAAGAGGAGCTATAGGCCCCGAATCCTATTTTTGACATTGAGAATCTGTAATTCCTAGGGGCTTGAAGAAGGGCCTTCTGAGTATCAGGGCGGACTGGCTAGCAAATGATCACCCCTTATGCTTTGATTGCAAATTCGCCTCACAACGGCCCATCTTGACAAAATTTTGGGGCCCCAATATATACTTTGACCCCTGGGCGCGTGAGGGCCCCACTTTAAAGAGGAGCTATAGGCCCCGAATCCTATTTTTGACATTGAGATTCTGTAATTCCTAGGGGCTTGAAGAAAGGCCTTATGAGTAACAGGGCGGACTGGCTAGGAAATGATCGTCCCCTATGCTTTGGTTGCAAATTCGCCTCACAAGGGCCCCTTTAGACAAAATTTGGGGCCCCAATATACACTTTGACCCCTGAGCGGCGCGTGATGGCCCCACTTTGAAGAGGAGCGATAGGCCCCGAATCCTATCTTTGACATGGCCGCCCCAAAATCTTTAGCATTCCTGAGGGCATTTGAAGAAGGCCTTGTGAGTGACAGGGCGGGCTGGCTAGGAAATGATCACCCCCTATGCTCTGGTTGCAAATTCGCCTCACAAGGACCCTTTTAGACAAAATTTGGGGCCCCAATATAGACTTTGACCCCCGAGCGGCGCGTGGGGGCCCCGCTTTGAAGAGGAGCTATGGGCCCCGAATCCTATCTTTGACGGGGCCCGCCCCCCGAAAATTTTCAGCAAGTCCGTCCCTGATGAAAATAGAAAAATTACGGGGAGGGGGCGGAGGATTTTAGCGAGGCGGAAAGAAATATTTCGTTCGCTGGGCCCCCCAGGGCCTCTCCTGAACATGTCCCCCTCCTTTGACACAATAAGCCCCCAATCCTCTTTCGATGAAGGCCCCCCTCCCCAAAAAGCGAGTTTCCGAACGCTCAGGGTGGCGTACATCCCCTCCACCCCCCCTCCCGAATCCGCCCATTATTTTCTCCCAGCATCCTAACCCTTCTGTACACCCCTAGGACAATATGTTTTGACACAGATGGCGTTCCATAGTTAAAAAACTCAGGCTGAAAGTAAAATTAGATTGTTTAAGAATGCCGTCCGACGGAATGCCCGGTAGACCGTCCGGCGGGCCGTCTGCTCGACCGTCAGACGGACCGTGTGGAGGCACTTTTACCGGAACTGACGGCGCCGATCGTCGTTGTACGTCACGACGACGAGATGCAAGTCGCTCCTGCAGCGGAACCTCCGAGGCCTAAAAGAATTCACCTCGAGGGCCCTGTTCATTGGTCCCTTGGGCCCTCGACCTCTTAGTCGCGTTTCCTCTAGAGCGCAGCACTGAGCCGCGCCCTGAAACGCGACTTCACATTTAATTTTCACCTCTTGTAGCCTGATTAACAACCCAGGCACTCACCGTTGAGAATCTATGGTGGAATCGATGATAAACTTTAAAAAATTAAGATACATTGCAAAAGACAGAGGAGAGAATGGAGAAAAATATGAGGTTGTAACGTGTAAAATAGATACTCTGTAGTCAAGATAATAGTTTGGTTCGTTTTTTTTCCTCAGTCACGAATCAATTAGATTTAGTTTAATTTTATTTATAGCTCCATTCTCCAATCGTTTATCATCCTCAAGTACAAAATTGGGGAAAAAATTGCTGCGAAAGTTATTGTATTTGAAGAGCCAGTACAGTCGATGCGAGATTCAGAGCAGAAGATAAGAAAGAGAATCAAAATCAATCTCGGATTAATTGAGTAACAATGATCGGATTAATATGAGTATACAATTAAGAGAGAATTTTATGATAATATTTCTATCACAATACTCCAGCACTCTATTCATGCGATTGAATGAGACTAATAGGTTTTAAATCGACTAAGAAAGTCGAGATTATAGAGCTGAATAATCATTGCCAAGTTTTTTTTTCTCTCTGAAAAAAGCGACTATAATTAAAACCCGATTTATGCATTGTTAGAGCACTTGCACGTCTGTATGCATTTGCCGCATACGATTAATTGCAAAAATTAAAAAAAAGCGAAAGCCGCTTAAGGCGCCTTCAAATCCCAGCGATACTCCCCGCTTTACCGACAGTTGGTTTGGCTGCCTATTCGAACCAAACTCAACTACGAGTACGATAGCTAATTTCACTACAATCACTCACGGTCACGAGAGTGTGCTAGTTAGTCCATTCAAAAAGAAAAAAAATTAATTTTCAGTATAACTATCTGTACTTTAAATCTCGTGCCTTTACTTCTGAATGCCTACATTTTGTTTTATTCACAAAGTAGATTGAAATTTACCGTCGATCGCTAAATGCCTGCTATATCTGCATTGATTGATGCATGCTTTCTCTGCTTTGCCGTTTCATAGGTATTTTCTCATCTCGGACCTACGCAAATGTAATTCTAGAGTTCGATACAGGGGTACTCAGAGAATAATGCATACAAAAAGTGGTTCATCTTGAGCTCCAGATGAGTATAAAATCAAGATTAAACTTTATTAGTTTCGGATAACAATCAGGATTAATGATGAATGAAAACTTCGACTAAGAAGTATACATTCATTCATCTTATTTTGTCGAGGATACATCACACCTAAGGGAAACTACACGGAAACTATGAAATAATGACGTTTCTATGGCTGCTATTTTGAATAACTATGGAGGAATATGAGAGAAGGTGCGTAACTAATGATGCACGATATTTTTATCGTTGGCGATAAACATAACAAAGGCCTCTAGAAAGATTTTGAATTTTATGGATTTTATTTTAAAGGAGGAGATTTAGTATTATTTGGCTTCTTAAATTTTTGTTCCTAGGACTGCTCTTAAAACAGGGACTTCAAATTATAGTTGAAAAT
>NC_092800.1:28369762-28567262 GCF_918797505.1 Bemisia tabaci | reverse complement strand
ACACTGATCGAATGAAACGAAGTCTTCAGGCCACGAACATTTTTGTAGGTAAATAGCAAGTGCCGAAAACCAACATTGCGCTTCTAAAATAAATGTTGAATTGTGAGTAGATTCATAAGTAAATTGTCATTTTTCAATGAATCTCATTTCAGAGAGTCGAGAGAGGAGAGATAGATGCAGTCGATCCTGGACGATGAACGATGGCCATATCCACTTCTTCGACGAGGAATCAAATTCGACCGTTTGGAAGAGTTGAAACTGCGGCCGGTCAAAATAATATTTGGATGACACCCAAGTTTCACCCAGAGTTTACGTAGGAGAGGTCCGTATGGATCAAACTCGGCAATTTGAGGAAAATTCATAAATCGTAGCAGGCGAGAAAATGGGATTCAAGATGGCAGTACTTCGGAAAAAGCCGCAGACAGCCCCTGCTGGCGATAGGCAGTTAAAAATTTCTCAAAGATTGGAGAGATTCGACATTTTTCATGAAAATATTTCATTAAGTTTCACAACACCGTGAAATATTTCATACCTCCTGAAGGCAAGAGTATGCAACAAGCAGCACAAACTAAGATGTCTCTTTGATCAGCTCCAGATCAATAAGATTACAAGATCGCTCTCGAATTAATTGATGAAGTTAATAACACAAAGAGGGGAAACTCAAGAGCAAAATCAGACATTTCTTTAAGCAGATGAAAACAAGAGAAGTGAAAAAAAAGGAAGAAAAATAAGTTGGAAACAATCCAGCAACGCGTCGCATATGACAATATCCTGATGAAGTTCACAAAAACTTATTGAGAGGTTCGTGACAAAAGCGACTAGGTCCTGCTGAGATTAAAAAATTTCTTGTTATCGTCACAACGTCTAGACTAATAGACTAACTAGCTGAACTGTTGATGATAATGAAGGAAAGCTGACAACACTGAAAAAATGGTGTCCTCAAAAATATTCGTTAGGAAAACTGCATGAGTATTCAACAACGAACGCGTGTGAATTTCCAACATTACTTTCATCGTAGTGTACCACTGAAGTTAAAGATGAGCTGTAAATTAAAGCACATTCTTCCAAATCTTTCCAATTTTTCCAAGGAAGCATTTCGTGCGAAAGTTCAACATTTTATTCCCCTTGAAAAGTAAGACCCTGGTTAAATATACGATAACACAGCTAAAGACGTATGAATGCTAGGTGTTGAAACCAGGATAAAAATCCTCCAATAGTATTTCGGGGTGGTATACTTATGAATAGTTTTATCATTAGCTATTAGTGTAAGTTATTATAACAGTATCAGTATAATTATTGAATAAAATTAATCGTGAAGAGATATCAGACATCGCATATTTAAAGTCAGTCTTAAAATCGGGTGACTAGCTCTTATCATGCATTATGAATTGCCCAAAAACGAATGAAGAAATTCTACTGATATCACTGAATCTTTGGCTCGTATCCGTGGTTTATTGATATCAGATATCATTATTGATACAAAAAGTAGCGCGTGGAAGTATCTTGCACAAATCGGTGTTAAAAAGCACGGGATCAAAATAATTTTCCGCCGACAGCCCCTGACGGTTAGGCAGTTAATTGGATAACATTTTGCAATTAGAAACTACAGTTATTTTCAGCCCACTTCAGAAAGAACGTATGTGCCATTGGTTTCCATATGCACATAAGTACCTTTACAAGTGAGTCAGATATTTGGTTCCTAATTGAAAAATGCAGTCCAATTATCCTCTGAGAGATATATAAAATAAAAAACACTTTTCACTATTAAGTGCGGCTACTAATCGGTTCTCGTTTTTAAAACGCGGGACATACGATAAAGCTCCGTCGACAGCCCCTAACAGTTGGGCAATCTTTAATGCGCACTACACGAGCATAGAAGTATTTGGCCCGTTGAATTCCTTCGGACTCTACTGCGTGTAGCCCTGAGAGAATATCGTTAGGGCTATTCAAGTATTACGTTACAAGTATTTGCGTTACAAGTATTTATGTTACAAGTATTTGGCAGGGAGGGAGTCTAACCTTGCCTTACTGGATCTTGCGAGAAGGGAAGGGTCAAGCTTTCTCGCGGAAACTTTCTATTTAAAAAAAAAAAAAGTTTTAAACAAAAGTTCCTGCGGAAACTTCCTATTTACAAAAAAAAGTTTTAAACAACAGTTCGGCTGAATTTCAGGCTTCATCCCACATTTTCTGAATAATTTGTAAAGGGGGGGAGGAAGGTCCCCATGCCAGTCTTACGTACTTTAAAATGCGAGGGGATAGTTGTATATGGCGGGTGCCTTACAGATGAGGGGGTAGGGGCCTCAAATTCGGCCAAAAAGCCTTACGAAATACTTAAACGGTGCCATTCCTGATCACATGAGAGATATTTCTTCATTACATGAGATAACGTTTGACGCGGGAATGAAAGGTGAATAAATAAAAGGGATGCATAAGAAAACTCCCCAAATAATCATGGGAATGGTAGAGAAGTAACCGAGGACTACGAAGTTCCGCCGACAGCCCCTGACGGATAGGCAATCCATAGTCGTCCCAAAGGCAAGGAGGGGGGGGGGGGGGATTGTTAACTTTGATGCACAAAATGGACTGAAACCACAATCCTCAGACGCCGTGTCTGAATTAGTCCGATTGTGAGATGCAGTCTTTGGGGAAAAGAAAACTTACGCCCTACTGACATTTTCTCACCTAATTGGATTGCATTGTGCAAAAAGGAACCACTAGCATTGCAATGATGCTAAGATTGTGCAACTTCATTTTTTGCAATAAAATTGCGGAAATCGTGAAAAACTATGAAATTTAGATGGTAATTTTTGTCTTAAATTTACAGTTTTTAGCGAGTAAAATAGAAACTTTTAATGGATAATCGGGTTTTTCCTCCAAGACAAAAGAAGTTGCACAATCTTAGCAACACTGCAATGCTAGTGGTTCCTTTTTGCAAAATGCAATCCAATTATTGCACTCATCGCCTGTTTCGTCTCTGCCCGCACGCAGTGCGGCGATTTCGGCCAGGCTGAGAGCGCAATTCTCAAGTTCTTCCACACTTGTTGGTGGCGGTGGGCATCCGACTATCTGGCTATATATCATTAATATATTAAATAAGCATGTATTTCATGCTTCCGCACGGAGAAAATTAAATTGCTGATTTAACAATTCAATTACTATAAAAAAAGTGACTGCAATATTTCAACGTAGATTTCACAACACAAAAATGCTATTTTTACCACTATAACCACGGGGGTGGTTACAGTAGCATTTTTGTGTTGTGAAATCTACGTTGAAATATTGCAGTCACTTTTTTTAGCATTTGAATTGTTAAATCAGCAATTTAATTTTTTCCGTGCGCGGAGAAGTTATCTGCGCTAGGAGAGGTGGCTCGGAACTCAACCCCTTTTTTCGCTAAAGTAGATACTCAAATATTTCATTTTTAAAAAAAGGTTTATAAAACAATTTTGGCAGAATCGCACGCTAATGCACTGGAAAAAAACACATTGGATCTAGAGTCCACACTCTTGAAAACATTGACAAGAAAAAATACTGTTGATTCAATCAGATTTTTGCTTAAATCAAAAGGAAATCCGCTCAAATTAAGAGGCTTGGTTCTTTATTTAAGCAAAAATCCGATTGAATCAAGAGTATTTTTTCTTGTCGATGTGTTTAAGAGTCTGGACTCTAGATCCAATGTGTTTTTTTTTCCAGTGTGAGACCTTAAAAGAATAGTATTCCGTCGGAAACACATTTGCTGAAAATTCAGCGGTTACGCCTTCTCCAAATAACCCGTTCACTTTTCGCCTTCACCGCCTGTTTCGACTCTGCCCGCACGCAGTGCGGCGATTTCGGCCAGGCAGTGAAAGCAATTAGGCTCTTAAACACAACAGTTGCGAGGAGAATAAATAAACATTTGATTTTTTCTCATTTTATTTCTAATTTACTGCAATTCAGTTATGAAATGAAAACATTCATTTCAATCAAAATATATTCCTGACGACGGAAATAAATAGCAGGCGGGAACGATGAGAAAAATTGATGGGGACCGGTCGGTATTTGGGGTAATTTTGAACCAGTTCAACTCCTCCACCGGGCGAAAAATACCTGAAATGGACCAGTTCAAGCACTGATAGACTTAGGTGTATTGCCGGTCACATGTTTGGCCCACAGTTTCGCCACATACGTCTTTTCACTATTAAAAGATATAAAAATTCTGAGTCAAGAAAATTTTGAACGAAAATACACGCGAGGTCGAATTTCACCACTAAAGCACCAAATAAACGTATCTACCAACCAACCAACCTACTTCCTGTATTTAAACAGCCGTTAATGCGTGCAACCAAGGAACCTCCCAATAAAGTCAAAGAATTGGGCTAAAAAACTAAACGTATCGATGAAGAATTCCGATCGGAGTTTCCACTCATAAGTTACTTTTTTTTCTTCTTTTTTTTTAGAAGAAATTAATACGTCTTTTTCCATTAAAAGTTTCTGTGAATTTCTTTCTCTCTGTCACATATATTCACAGATTATTTCAAAGAGACATTCGAGATAATTTCAATTTAAAAAACTGTAAAACATCATCGATGATGAGATGGAACTAGGGTGGAACTAGGAGAGCCGGGGACCTTGGACCCCCATAGTTCTACTTGACGCTCTTGAAAAATGGGAGGAATTTGCGGAATAAGTTCGAAATAACATTTCTGTCACCTTTGAAAGTGTATTTTAATTCATTCATAAATTTGAAAGGACTCCTGGGCCGTCTCAAATCCCCAAATTTGAAAGGGAGGATCCCTTACAACCCTCTTTGTGGGATGTCTCCCTACGCGCCTTAGACCCTCCGGGATGAAGTACCTCTCCCACAAAAAATTCGTAGTTCCGTGCACAGATACGTATTTTACGACCTCAGCATTTGCTTATGATTGGCTCGAACAGATCGAAATGAAAATTAAAACTATACCGAGAATAAGGTCAGCTGATCATTATCCTGTGAATTGCGTAAAAAACAATGAACGAAGGGAGAATTATTATTCTTCTCTTTTCCCTTTGAAGAGTAGGTCTTCGGAAATATGAGTATTCCATGGATAACTTGAGAAAGTAATCATTTGCGTCAGTGAAACTACCACTAATAGGAAAGGATCCTAACGAACATTAGAGCTACATGAAACACAAAAAATGAGGACTGCATGACGAGAGGAAAATGAAAAAAAAAGAAAACTGCGAGCTTTCTCCGAGATTTATGGCTCATAACGGACCCGCAAAATCTCTGATTTTCGAAAAAAAGGGAGCGAAAAAGTAGTGGGTTACCCCATTAAAAATATACTAAAGATATAAGATGCTCAAGGGGATTGAAATCCTTTTGAGATTCAGTGAGCATCAGTATTTCATTCAATTTTTTTTTTTTACATTCGATCTTTCGAGGAAAAGATTAAGACATTCATATCCTTACGGTGGGAAATATTCGTTCGCAATCTGGATTGAGAGGGAAAATGTGAGAGGAGAATTGATGATATTTTACATGTAACATGCTGCAACTAACATAATCCGAATGCTTCCATGATATTTTTTCACGTGTATGTATAAACAGAACCAACTTTTTCAATACAGTTATTAATTTTTTCCTGCAGAAGTTTACAAGGATTCTAATTCGTCTCATCTGAATTTCAAGTTAAAATTAAACGGGTGTGTGACGACACCAAAAAATTACGAGTGTTCAACGATTGAAGCGCGCCGCGTATCGAGATGTACGCGCAATGCTTGAAGTATTCCTGGGATCTTGTAGGCGCTAATATGCGTTCCATGCCGACCGCGCGCACTGTGTTGGGTTTGGGTGCATTACGTGAAGTATTCCTTCTGTCACGCGTTAATAGGCATTTCATGCCGATCGCACTGTGTTTGGCACAATTATTCAAACTCACGGAGTTTAATATTTCTCAACTTGCTACTTTAATTTTTTTAAGCCAAAAAAAAAACAAAAAAAAAACGTTAAGATGAAGTTTTTACACTCTCTGCACATGGATTTTTGTTATTCAAAGTGTACTACATAAAATCAAACTTATTTTCTCCTCCTTTATTTACTATATTTTTGTAGTTGTGTTTTCGTAGCAGTGAAACTGAAAGTGCATTGTTTATGAGAAATAATATGAACGCTCTTAACTACTTTTTACTGCAATCGCGTTTAATTTTAGTGAAAATTTCTGGGAGTGATTTGATTTGTTCGGGGTGGGTGGATGAGTGGGGAGGGGGGACTGCGGCCGTAATAGTGAAAAAGCGCGTACACTAAAACTTAGGATACGCAGGACCCTGCGAACACTGCAGAAGAAAATGCACCCCTGCTATAGTGCCACTTTCCGGCATGTATATTTGTATACATATAAGAATAGACCCATACTAATACGAATCCTGAAACTTTCGAGACCTTAGAGAGAGATTTTTGAGCTATGGATGTAATTTGTGAATTTCCCTTCAGGTGATGTAAAAGAAATTTCAAGTCGAGGGTGTATCAAGGATCGCATCTGGAAATTATACGGCTTCAGATTCAAATTAAGCACTGAAGCCAGCAACAATATGTATAAGTAGGTTCATTAAGCACGGTAAGCAGGATAGCAGCATTCAACTACAAATCTCTAAAGCTCTAAAGATCGTTACTATTATGGAAATAGACAACGATGAGTGTATATATGGCAACGGTATCCAAGACTAAAACGGACCATTTCAAATGAGAGAATGATTTATACCTTCCTCTTGACAATTATTCTTGGTGATAACCACGAAATCAATCTCACGAGTTCATTCTCAGTTCACGGCAAAAAAATTGATCTCCAGTAAAAGATAGTAATCTAGACAAATCTTTCGAGGTAAATTCATGGAAATGATTACTAAAATGATTACTAATGATGACTAGCTGCAAAGTTCGGTACAGTCACATTGTCACATTTCATCCCCTCACATAGCTTAAAGCTACAGGGGTGCAGAAAGTTCTCTATCATGCGATCATGAGCATGAGGCTGAGAAAATTGGGGAAAGCTGTAAAAATTGGGGGAGGTTTTTCCCACTTTGTTTTTTTTTTTTGGGGGGGGGGGGGAGAATAAGGCGGCGCATTGTTATTTGTGCTTGATGCCTTTCAAGCGCGCTGCTTGTTAAGGAGGAAAACTTTTAAGCGCGCTGTTTTATATGCTGGAAGTCTCTCAAGCGCCTTGCTTGTGGGGAAGGATACTTTTAAGCGCGCTGATGTTGGGGAAGGAAAGTCTAAGCGCGTTGCTTTTGGAGAGAGAGACTTTTAAACGCGCTGCATTTAGGGAAAGGAACATTTTCAGCGCGTTGCTTCTGGGGAAGAAAACTGTTAAGCGCGCTGTTTTATAAGCTAGTCGTATTTCAAGCGCGCTCCTTTTGGAAAGGAAGCTGCTAAGCGCGTTGTTTTATATAGAGGCGCAATTGTAGCAAAATAGCAAATTTTGGGAAAGCAGGGTGTCTACAGGTTTTGGAAAACCAATTTCAGGACTTTTTCAGAACTATTTTTGGACCCTCGGAGTGTTTTTGCCAAGTCAGGGTCTATACTCTACACTTACTGCTAATTTTAATGGAAATCGAGTCCATCCTCATGAAAATTGCTGATGGCTAAAGGAATCCATGATATGTATGTATGATCGAGGACGCTTTTCTACGTGATAACTGCACTTGTACTCGCGAAAACCGTGAATTTTTAAAGTTTTCGGGACCTCCAGTTAAATTTCCGGACTTATTCGTGACTTCGGGACCGGTCATGCAAATTCCCGACTTTTTCAGGACTTCCGGAACTTTCGGGACCTGTAGACACCCTGGAGAGGCAAATTATAAATTGGGGAAGGCTGAGAACTTCCTGCACCCCTGGCTGAATGGTGAGAAGTTGTAGAGGAATGACACTTTTTAAAGACTTTCTTACAACTAGGTATCCGGCTAAATCGTCATAGTGGGTGCCTGGGTATAAGGCATTGAGGTGAATTGTATAAGGCTTTGAGGTGAATCTTATAGGGCCTCGAAATGGTTCCGCTGAACCCGGGTTCCCGGGAACCCGAGTTGTTTTCATCGCGACTTGCGTCTCACGGTCGTGACGTGCAACGGCGAACGCCGCTCGTGCAGCTCCGGCGAGGATCCCATCAGCAGATCCGCCCGGACCTGCTGGCGCTGACCCCCAATGGACGGTGCCCCCCAAAACCCCCAGGCCTCTGCCCACCAAAACCACACGGATGGCCACCAGAGGCCCTCGTTACACGGACAAAATCGCGAACGGATCCCCGTCCAAGTGGAGCTCATCAATGCTCATCGATAAGCATCGATGAACGTTGGTGACCTCCACTTGGATAGGGAACTGCTCGCTGTTTGTCCGTGTAACGAAGGCCATGGTGTCGAAAGTGCGTTAACGCAGTTCGTCCGACCGCCGGATGGAGGGTACGTCAATCAACCCCCCGGGCGCTCCGTCAGGTGACAGAGCGTCCGGCGGACTGCTTGGCAGACCATCCGTCCGATAGTCGGATGAACCGTGGAGACGCACTTTCGGATCGGTTCCCACCATCGACATGCAACATGCAACACAACCACCAACATGCAACACCACCACCAGCGTGCAACACGCCACGTGCAACGACACCACCACCACAACCACCATGCACATGCACTCTAGGCTCAAGGCCCTCGTTACACGGACAAACAGCGAGCAGACCCCCATCCAAGTGGAGATCATCAATGTTCATTGATAAGCATCGATGAACGTTGTAGACCTTCACTTGGATGGGGATCTGATCGCTGTTCGTCCGTGTAACACAACATAAAAAAATCATTCCAAGCCAACTGATGCCACTTTGAAAAAGTGACCCCCTGAGTTAGATAAAATTTAGCATAGTTTGTGTGCATCCATAGCTGAGTGAAAATCGAAAATTTCAGATTTTTCCGACCTTCCGTTGGCCGTTTATTAGACCTTGGGAGTTCAGAAAAGTTAGCATCTTTCAATGGATGTCATCACTTTATTCATGTGTAACTCCGGAACGGTTTATCCAAAATCGACCGTTCCGGAGTTACACATCAATAAAGCGGTGACATCCATCGAATGAGGCCAACATTCCTTAACTTCCAAGGTCTAATGAACGCCCAACGGGAGGTCGAAAAAATCTGAAATTTTCAATTTCACTCAGCTGTGGATGTACACTAACTATGCCAAATTTCATCTAATTCCAAGGGGGGTCACTTTTCCAAAGTGGCACCAATTGGCATGGAATGACACAAAAGCGGGAGGAACAATGAAAATGCGTCCACCCACTCACGATGATTCGATGATTCACGTGATTCGATGGACGCCATATTTTGTTTCAAAATGACATGCAATATATCGCATGGATTGGTTCCATTATTTCTGCTACTCGTCATTTTTCTCTAATTTTGAGATCGCAATTCTGTTGTCAGGAGACTAAAGAATTCATTAACCAATTTTGACAAACAAATTCAACGTAATATAGGCGTGGTTTTATTAGAGGAAAAATATAGCATTCGAGGGCAGTTTCGAGATTGATATCAAATGCTATATTTTTCCTCTAAAAAACTACGCCTATATGACGTTGAATTTGTTGGTCAAAATTGGTAGGTGAATTCTTTAGTCTCCTGGCAACAGAATTGCGATCTCAAATTTCGAGAAAAATAAGGAGTAGCTGAAAAAATGGAATGAATCGATGTGATACATCACATGTCGTTTTGACACAAGATGTGAGGGCCATCGAATCACCTTAAGTTGAAAGAGTAATAGGGAGGAAAAGAGAAAGTATCAAAACATTTTAATAAAATCTAACTTAAACTTACTTAGGGACCTAGGGGGAAATATTATGCTTAGGAATAGGAAAAAATATAGAGAGAGAAAAAAAAGGAGACACAAAAGAAGAGATAAAGGAGAAAAAAAGAGGAACAAATAATGATTAGAGGGAGTTTACGCGGAACGCAAGGAGTGGCTAAGACAGCTGAGTTCAAAGATTTTGGGAAAAAGGACAATGGGAAGGAAGCGGGAAGCAGAGATTCACGATGAGAAGAAAAAATGGTGCGCGAAAAAAGGACCTATACATCACTACAATCCCTAAAGGATCCCGCTTTGACTGAAGATACCTGACCTTGGCTTGATCTGCAGAGTTGCGTAAAACAGTGAAAAGGCTCCTGAAAATGTGGGAAAAGGGACAATTTCAAGAGGTCCAGAGTCGGAAATCAAAGAGAACGAAAAAGAAGAGGTCCTCCACTTTTGAAACTGGAGGGAAATTTTGAGTCAAACCAAAGAGAAAAATGTGGTAATCTGGTGTGAGCTTGAGAACGTAGAGATCTCAGAAGATTCGGCATCTCTGAAATCACATTTGAAACATCTAAATACGGCCATATTTCGCATCACAGAGAGGGGCAACGCTGCAATTTTATTGAATAGAAATCTACAGGCAGTCGTAACTCCGCAAGCTAAAATTGCGATTTCTTGGCACCACCGCCAGAAACGATTGAAGATACTTAGCTGACCCTTCATAAAAAATAACGAAACGCTGAGCCAAATAACCCTCCCCCCCCCCAAAAAAAAAAAAACCAATGAAAAAACTATACAACAAAAACGATCGAAGATATACTGTGCCAAATCCCCCCCCCCCCCCCAAAAAAAAAGAAAAAATCGTGATCGAGATCAATTGACTGAACAGATAATAATCAAATACGGCAAAGAAAAGTCCTTTCCTGACATCAAGAAAATTCATATTTAAAACAACGATACTCTCACAGTCTCACAGTGGGTGGGCGAGCTGAACTGAAAGCAGCCATCTGCCGTCCGGTATGGCGGCGGGGAGAGGGGGGGGGGGGGGAGGCTGTGCTGATCGTGCAAGGATCATGAAATTCAATAATTCATTCTTGAAACTGAAAATGGAAAGAGTTGCGGGTGATGGGGAGCGAAGAAAGGACGTTTTTAGATAAGAGATTGTGAGAGGTTCGACGGCACTGTCCGAGAAAACATTCGGAGGGAAAGGGGGGAGGGACCACCTGCGAGTTAGACTGAGATAGAACTGATTCGGCAGATCAACAAAAGGCAAAGTCGAGGTTTCGAAAGAACAGAGTGAGAAAATCAGAAGGAAATGAGCTGAAATCGTCCGGGCTTGGACGCCGCGCCGAGGAAAAAGGTTTCTTATCTACCTACGAGACCTACCGACGAGACAGCCAGACACATCCGGTGGGGTTTCCCGTACGCCCGCCCGGTCGCCTCCTTCACCTTGCTGTTTCCCTCGTACTAGTCGAAAATGGTCAAGAAAAATATTCAATGTCGCCCACCCTCGTCGAATTTTCCAAGACGTCCCAATAGCTGTAGTCAAAAAATGCCTACAGGTGTCTCCATTGCGATGTTCAAAAATATCCGATCATAGTTAAGTATCTAAAATACAAGAAAACTGATCGAAATGCGTTCATCCTGTTTCTTTGAACAGGATTTTCACCGAATTAGGAAAAGGTAGTTCCCGGAATTATTTTTGACAAACTGACGAGATCCCTGACAATTTCAGATATGCCTGAGAGTGCGGGTTTGTGAATGGAGGACACATACCTAAGCTGAAATGGTTTTCACACAACATCTATCAATGAAAATTTCTGCCACAGAATTAGGAAAAGGTACTTAGTTCCCGGAATTATTTTTGACAAACTGAAGAGATCCCTGACAATTTCAGATATGCCTGAGAGTGCGGGTTTGTGAATGGAGGACACATACCTAAGTTGAAATGGTTTTCACACAACATCTATCAATGAAAATTTCTAACACATTCTAATTTCAGAATTTCCCCTTGGCTCTTTTTATTTAAATGGCCCTTGAGGGCTAATCCCATCTGCCTGCATCACTATGAGCCAATCCATAACCTATTGAACCAATTTTCTACGATCTAATTGTAAGTACAGGCCAAACTCTTTCCACCTATAGCGCCTGGGTAGAAGTTCCCCATCTCTCCAATTTCCTCTTTGAAATTTCATAGACTCATTCCGTTACCCTATTTCTAAATGCTCCCAGTTGCAATTCCTCCCAAATCTCACACATCTCTGGGGAAATCAAGGGTATCAATTTTCTGGAGACTTCTTCCAAACCTCGATAAAACTGCTTCCTTAAAACAAAACCTCTTCCAAGAAAGGGGGGGGGGGGGCGGCAAATGGGAGTTTTCGAACCAGGCACCGATTGATGAAATTGCTTAAATATTTATCGATAATTGATTTCTTCAAGACAAGAGTGATACTTCAATGAATAGCGAAGAAAAGAGCTGAATATCTGAAAGGACAAGGAAGGAATCTTAGAGATGAAATTCCATGAGTCTCAAATTCCAAATTAAACAACTACTTCAACTGCCTTGCGAAGCCGCCTTGCATCACTTGAATTTGGGATCAGGAAGTAGGAAAAACACATTTGCCAGGAAGAAAAGAAGAACAACTGAGGAGAGAAAATATTAGGTATCAGCGGCAAAGAGTTGAGACCAGAAAAGTCCCAATAAAAAGCAATCAATTTGAGAAAGGGCACATTTTAATTGTTTCGAAAATTCTCAGATTTACTTATTTCAACACAGGTTTTGCGATGATAGGTGTACAATCAAGATAAGATGGAAAATATTTTCGTTTCACATCCATACTTTACTTACATCGAAACCATACAGTCTTAAGTCTCTCTTGGTACAAATTGGTGAAGACATCATGGCCTGAGGAGTCTACCTCATGAGTGGACATGAAATGCGCTAATTATCAGAAATAACGTTGAGAGATCATGCAGAAGTTACTTCGTAGATGGGCAGAATTTAAATCAAAAGTAGGTAAAGTATCTCAAACCTCGATTCCCGAATCAACCAAACCAGATCTCAGGAAGGAAGAAGGACGTAGGTAGAGGCCAAGTTTTGAAACACGCTAGAGATTGCCATGATTTTGGTCGGGAAACGCTGAACTCACGAACCGTTCACACTCACGCACTGAACACTAATTTCACGATGAGAATAGGCGAAACTCTCAAATTCGACGACACAAAGCTGATGGACATGTGAGTTACGAGTACGAGATTGCGCGAGAAGAAGAGTGAGAACCGAAGCAAATAACGTCGCTCGATTTCATTACGGTTGTACGGTCACTTGATGAAACGCGACAAAATGTCTGATGGTAATCGCACTCTGAAAATTCGCACGCGAGACAAAAATCGAACAATATGCTATAACATGTCAAAACGGAGAATGAATAAAAGGTTTACCGAAACCACCGGCGTTCACCGGCGTTGGACCAAAAGGGTTGACCACCCACGCGTGCACGCGACAGCGACAAGTGCCTAGCGAAAGAACCACGGATCACGAATTCACGACCGAACGGAACGAAACGTGTCGGCTGACGGACTGAAGACTGTAGGAGAAGGAGGGGAGAGGGAGAGTAACCACGAAGTTACACAGCGCTGTTCCTTCAAAATCTATTACGTTTATTTAAAATTTCTTTCTTTTAATTTTTTTTACTTAAAGGGGGGTGGGATGATTCATTTTATTTTTGTTATGAAATTTTGATAAAACTGGCTGTGCTATTCATGTAAACTGAAGTGAAATAAACATATTATTATTATTTCTATTAAAAACATCCTTGTTGGCAACATTGTAACCTGTTGCCTGTTGTTTAGTTTAGTTTAGTTCAGTTTTGGCGCGAAAACAGCAAAAATAACAACTTAACCTCAATCTCGTGCTCGCAGACAATCTCGGACGCCAACGCTAACAAATCTGCTGAAACTTGAACAGGAAAGCTAAGAAAAGCATATTTAACTTGCTCTTTCTTTAGCGGACATTGTGTCGAAGTGTAATTGCAGATTGCAAACCTTTCGTGAGGGGATCATCCAGATTTCCGTTGAGGTACGTGCCCATCAATATTTGCACTACACCAGAGGTAACAGTCTGATTTTCGGTTATTCCTAATTCCTTCATGCTTAATTCTAAAGTCTCTTGCCCAATGAACTCACAAGCTTGACGTAGTCACCCGAGTGTTCTAGGGTTTGCTGAACTTTACCTGCAGAAACAAGGCGTACTGAGGAATTTAATTTTCCGTCAGCCCTGGGTTCCTCTGCTCAGCGGGCCGATTATTGTAAGTTTAAAGCAGCTTGCAGCCTGATTGTTGAAATTTTGTGTTTGTCGGGTTGACATTGGCTTAAAGGCGGAGCATGATTGGTCGACTATGTCTTATCGCTGCTTTATGGGGCCTTTTGTCAGGTGGAATGGATGAAATACTGTTAGAAACTTAAGAGGAGCCTTTAACTTGTCGTCAGTTCCACCCATCATAGGCACGACAAAGCAGCGGTAAGGTGAAGCCGACCAATCTTGCTCTGCCTTGTAACCTATGTCATGTATCGATGGTGAAACTACCAAACCACGTATCTCGTTTGCGGTGTTTAAAAATTTACGCTCGCATTTTATTTTTTTGAAGTAGACCAAATCAATATCATTCCTTGAAATTTTCACAGAATTTTTTCCGCACGAAGAGGAATGATCACAGAAATTTTCAAGACTGGACGTTAAGTAGTTTTTCATTTAAAAACTGAAGTATGACAGGAAGTCTGCGACATCGCAAACCGAGATACGTGGTTTGGTAGTTTCACCGTTGATATGTCTACCCAACAAACAAAAAATTTCAACAATTAGGCTGCTGATAAGACATCATGATCAAGATTGTCTTGTCGTGTCAGGCAGGCATAGATTCAATTATCGGGCCGCCGAACTGGTTAAGCCTGTGTCTGAATTAAATCCCAATGATGTAGTCTGCAGTATTAAGAAAAATCAGTTAAATAGCCTCTTTTGTGCTTCTGAGAGATTTGGACATCTGAGGGCTTTTTTATCCATAGATCTTGATGGATTAAGATCTCTAGGCTGCAGGTCAGGATTTCTTGTAAATGCTTGTTGACTATCTGTGAAAACCACCTCGGCAAGCATTCTATTAGAACGCAAGGATTGGGCTGGACCTTTGCAGAGGGCTTGGGAATAAAAGTATGGTGGCTCATCATGTTCTGCTGTGAATCGGAAAATATAAGCCCTTTGGCGTCTCTCTTTTGATTTTCTTTTCCTGTTTAGGCTGAAAGCATGTTTGCACCTGTATATTTATTTCTTCACTATCATTGATTGGCTCATGGGCAGAAACAGATACAGAAAAAGCCGAAGTACTAGCAGAACACTTTGAAGACACTTTTAAACCTCATGATTTTGTAGATAAAGGTGAACAGGTGTCCGAAAGTGTGGGAGAGATGTCCTCGACGAAGCCTAAAAAAGTCAAGAAAATACCGCCCTCAAAAATTAAGACGATAACTCCTTCAGAAATCAAAAGAGAAATACAACACAAAATAAAGATAAAAAAAGCCCCTGGCTTTGATAAGATTTCAGGCCTAATTCTCAAAAACTTACCCAACAAAGCCATTATGAAGTTAGTTTGCATCTTTAATGCAGTTATTAGACTTAAATATATTCCACAACAATGGAAAATTGCAGAAATATTCGTACTGTTAAAACCAGATAAACTCCCCGCAAGCACTAGCTCATACAGACCAATTTCCCTCCTTCCAGTTATAAGTAAATTATTTGAAAAACTATATATTAAAAGACTTAACGAAATAGTTGGAAAAAAACACCTAATTATAGATGCTCAATTCGGATTCAGAGCCAAACACTCGACTATCGAACAGTTACACAGAGTCACCAGTTACATAGAAAATGCTTTAGAAAAAGGTAAATTTTGTGTGGCGGTTTTTCTTGACGTGGCGCAGGCGTTCGACAGAGTCTGGCACGAGCGTCTCGTCGAAAAATTATTTAAAATACTCCCATGTAACCACGTGGAACTCCTTTCTTCCTTCCTTGAAGGAAGACAATTCAGGATCAGATACGAAAATGCCATCTCCAACTTAAGACCCATAGGAGCGGGAGTTCCACAGGGCTCCTGCCTATCCCCCCTCCTCTACTCTCTCTTTACATCGGATATCCCACAACCGAGAGGAGAGGGGAAGATGGGAATTTACGCCGACGATACGCTCGTGATGGATTCATCCGAGAGTTACAGAGAGGCACGACAAAACGTTCAGATACATTTAAATAAAATTGACAATTGGACAAGGAATGACAAAATAAAACTAAACGCTTCGAAATCCATCGAAGTCGTATTTACCAACAGAAAATTTATTCATAAACCCTTACATTTGGGGGAAAATAAAATCCCCAGAGAAAAAGTTTCTAAATATCTGGGATTGCACTTGGATTCCAAGCTCAAATGGAAAGAACATATTAAAAAAAAAGTAGCCCAAATAAAACTCAAATTTTTAAACATGCTTTGGCTGCTCGGAAGGAAATCCAAACTGGATTTAAGACTAAAACTACTACTCTATAAGTCGATGTTGAGGCCGGTATGGAGCTATGGCTGCCAATTGTGGGGTTGTGCAGCCAAGTCCAACCTCAATCAAATCGAAATCATACAAATGAAAATATTAAGAAACATTGTTAATGCACGATGGTATGAGAGGAACGCCGATATAAGCCCGACCTCAACATCGACTCGGTAGAGGATTACATCACTAAACTGTATACCTCTTATGAAAACCGATTACATAGTCACCCAAACCCAGAAGCTCTAGCACTACTGGAAAGGGATGAAAGTGAGAGGAGGCTAAAACGCAGAAAACCCTTTGAGCTTGGAATCCAAGGTTTTTCAAAACTTTTCCCCTAATTAGATTTGTGTGTCTCTCTGTGATCCTCGGACATGTCATGAGTCACTAGGTTTTTTGGACGGGTAGCCGTCGCTATCCAAATAAAACAAAAGACATTCTTATTAGTAATAATAATGTTTTTATTTTATACACTCCTGATAATATTAAGGTAGTAATTAAGTTAAAATAAAACAATTTAGTTTAAAATAGATACTAAGATTAAGACAAGCTATTAAAAGACTTTTAATAAGTCTAATAGCACTTCTGTGTACAAGATTTTGTAATTGTGCAAATAAAAAAAAAAAAAAAAAAAAAAAAAACTATCATTGATTGACATATTGTCATCATGAAAGATTAGGTCAATGTAAATTTCCCCAAATGAATACTTAAGTTCTCATCTATTTTGTATAAACCTTCCAGATTCTTTTGTCGTCAATCGTTCAACACTCACTTTCAAATTCACATTGCTACGATGGATAGTACAGTCGCATCAAATGCACTTTTCTCAATGCCAGCCTTTCAAATGATTGGCAAGAAAGCAGCAAAGGAAAAATTTGCCATACTGGTAAGTATGAATACATTTTATTCAGAATAGGTAGTGTAGAAATGGAATCTTTGTTTCTTAATCCAGAAATGTGCATGCCTCTGGACATAAACAGGCTAGCAGAAGGGGGGGCACAACAAATTTTTGTTTACTTGTTTCAAATTTTTTAATGGATCTATAGATAAAGCAAGAATTTAAGCATTCTAGTGCCTGTCCCTGCGTAGATCTCTCATGTAGAACAGCATTTGCGCAAGGAAAATTACATAATCAACTCCCTACCAAGAGCCTCTGTTTTTTATGTAGCACCGATTACAATAAAATTGAATTTCCCAATCACATGAGAACTGAAGTCTACTTGAATCAAATTGCGCTCCACAACAGTTTTGGCAGGCTATTCAATGAACTCTTTTTTTCCCTGCCCTGCGTTGCTGAAATATAAACAACAATAGAGCAATACCTACGCAGAAGTACTGCTGATATTGAGATTGCCATATTTTCATACTTCGAAGACCGTCATGGCAACGGTTAGTGTGTAATTTAACTCAAGTAGATTATGTTTTTTTATTATTTTATTTATGAGTTGGAAACTTTGAATTGATGCACTGAAAAGCGTTCATTTCTTTGTTAAAAGCTTCTCTCTGTAATTTTCATTGTGCAATTTGTGTTCTGCAGAAATTTTGATGAGGATACATATTGACGCTGAGACTACCAACCACGTATATTGCGACATTGCAGACTTCCTGTCATAATTTAATTTTTAAATAGGGAGTTACCCAACGTCCATGCTTGAAAACTTCCATGATCTCTCTTCTCTGTGCAAGGAAAATTCTGTGAAAATTCAAGGAATAATATACTGAATTGTTCTCCTTTAAAAAAATGGAATGTGATTAGAGATTTTTAGACACCGCAGCTGTAGTGTACCTCCTCTGCAGTATTGAAAAATTTCCGCCCCTATTTTCTTTTCCCCAGGAGAAACAAGCCAATTGCATAGCTTGTAACTTATATACAGAATATTATTCCATCAGAGAAGAAAAATCAAGAAAGCTTTCAAGAAATTACAGTGACTAATTTTCCTAAGCAGCAATTAAGAATGACAGGAAGTCCGCAACGTCACAAAGAGATTTGCGCTTTGTCGATCAAAACATCATCATGCTTAAATTTTTTCCTTGTCTAGTGGTCCATTGCAAGTTGTTGCCTGTTAAAACGTTTAGAGATGAATTATAAATTTTGAACTTGGAAGGGGCAGATAAATGAAAAAAAAAAAAAAAAAAAAAAGATGTATGTTTTAGGAGATGGTATATTTAATTGGTGTTATCATTGACTGTAAGTAATAAATGTCTCAGAACAAGATTATTTTAGTCTCACCCTAGTTATTTCGCTTATCTAAATTCTTTCCAAAAATCTTTCATGGACCGGTTTAGTGGCCACATCATTCTTGAAATATTTGACTCATTGATTTGCGATGGTTCAAACTGGAACATTAAAACATAACCTCGTGTTAAAATTAGACACATTTTATCAACTAAAGCACGCCAAAATCATGAATTTGTTTCCAATTGAACTATTATGTATCTAAGAAATCAGTCTATTTTAATTTAGATTCTCTTTTTACAGACAAAAAATTAATCAAGACTCGGCATCTTTAATTCAATATCAAATTTAAGGAGCATTCAAAGTGGGTAATGCTTATCACACTAAGTGTTAAAAGTTACCAACTAGGTATGAGTATTTCAAAGTAACCAAATGAAAAACTGCAAATGACAAACCTTAGATTTTTTTGTTTAATTTTTCCTCTTTTTTTTTGGTAGTTGGTGGGACCTGCGAACCTCTGTGCCAGTCTAAGGGACGAAATCCTCACTGTCAATCATGAAAATCATTATTATCAAATGAACATACACATGTGCGAACTCGTTGAAGATGTCATTAAATCGTCCCAACAGTGTCATGCAGATTTTATAGCATTCCTTATTGATCCTAGCGATAATTCCGCTGTCGAAATGGTAAGTTTCTCCATTATTCTTTCCACCGCTTTACTCACAGGATTAGTAAAATTGTGACTACTTGTAAGATAATAGTATTTTGCCATAGCTTCATTAATCGTTATGAACTTTTGACAGTATTGTCATTGCACTTAAACATTGTGATAGAAAAGTAAATCTTGTGATTAAACCATACCCATGGTTGAAAAAAACATCATCTCATTTTTTTTTAAAAGGACCTGTCTAAATCATTTAATACTTACCTTTCATCTGTTGTCTGTAATTTCTATTGAAAAGTCACATCAAGAACTCATTATTCTGTGGAATAATAGTGATCAAGATTTTTGAGTTTGATCAAAAAGGATGAAGAGAAGAGCGTCAAACTTAGGAGATGGTGTATTTTCGGACTGTAAGATTCAATTACCCTGACCTAGGATCTTGTATCCTTTGCTTCATCAGTTGTTTGACGAGATAATCTGCTAAAGCATTGATGAGTCCTCCACAAAACTTCAGCAGCTGGAACGTCCTGCCATGATTATAGTAAACTAGTATAGGAGTCATTGGACAAAACCATATTGGAAGCACTTCCTCTGAATTTCTAGCAAAACTACAGAGTTGCACCATGATGATTTTGCACCCTGCTGAATTTTGGAGGAAGTGTTTAAAATAACATCGTGTTGGACGTCATGACCAAACAGCTTGTCTGGTATGGTCTTGTTAATAGGATGACGGAAGAGGGGCTGCCAAAAAAGATGCTTGATTGGGTTCCTCCTGGGAGGAGACAAAGGGGACGCTCAGTGAAAGGGTGGCAATGGGGGGTTTTAAGTAAAATGAGGGAGTACCAAGACCTTGACAGGTTGTGGAAGGACTGCGTTTTGTGGCGATTAGGTGTCGCAGAGTGTGAGAGAGTTTTGAAATCGACTCTTATATACATATATACATATGTATGTATGTTTAACTTGCACGTTTTAAATAAGAACAACGTCATGTGTTTAATCAGCAGAGATCTGTGCTCCAAGGGAAAGGTAGCCCTCAGAAATATCTACTTTCAGAATAATTATTGTGAGCGGAATTTTAATATTTCTTGTGGTTAGTGGACCCTCATGGACTCTTTGAAATTTCAGGCTGAAGAACAAGGTATCAGAATAATTAGTCATGAAATTAAAATCTCAATTATTCAGCTGATCTTAAAGAACGTTAAACATGTTTTTTTTCTTTGTGTCTAGCGAAATTATGCATGTAAATCAATGCCAACACAACAGAATCTCACCAAAAAACCCAAAAATTGCATTAAATATTTTCTACCATTAGTTAAATGATGGGGAAATCTTACTTTGCGACCTAAAATGAACTGATTTGCTAAAAAGTGGATTAATTAGTGAGTACTTGCTTAAAAAGGAGGGGAATAAATTTGTAGAAGAGTAAAGGACTACACATAGACAGTGGCGGGCAGAATTCTACTCTTATTCTGTGAAAGATTACACTTTATGTCAACATTTCATAGTAAATAATCTACAGGTTATTTTCTATTCAAGCAAGACACTTTAACTTCATCAAATTTTGTGTATGTATGTAGTCTGTTTTAGATTCCAGTTAGTTACCGGTTGTTCACTAGTTAATTCTTTTTAGTTGGTCGAATAATAAGCTAAATTAAATTACAGAATGAAACCAAGGGATGAGTTGGTTCTTTGAAGGTTGCTCAGGAGTGAAACTTAATTCAAGAGGAGGAACCTAGCGCAAACGAACATACATTGTATCTCTAAGAGAATTCTGTCAAACAACTCATAAGCAGACCCTTTGATTCTCAACCTCCTTGGTTTACTGTCACTGAACACCACCAAATGGGTCATTTAACAAGGCCTAAACTAGAAAACAGATGTCATGTTTTCCCTTCAAATTTTTATGAAGAAAACGATTGACACAACAGGAAGTTCAGAGATCAACTCCTAAATACGATACCAACATGTATTTTTAACACGTATCTGATGGATGAAGATAAGAAAAACAGGCACATCTTTATTGCGGTGCTACAAAATCTCATGTACTTCCCAAAGAGCCTTGTTAAAAATGGGTCGAAAATTCGCCCCTTTTTAGGCCCTCGATTTTGCCAACGGGACTTGCGCCAAATTGTTGCATATGATGCCCCTAGTCTCAGGTAAAAATTTCAGCTTGAGTTGAAAAGCGGTTTCGGAGATACGGGGGGGTGAAGTGGGGGAGTTGAGCGGCTGGCGTGCGCTCTTTCCGCGGCTGTTCCTCGCCAAATCTTCGTTTTGATGTCACTCATTACATGTTTTCTTATGTAATTTTTTGCGTACTTTCCATTTCTGACCTTAAAAATTACTTACAACCACTTCTCAAGGCGCTAGGGGGTGAAAATAGGGGTTGAACGGCTGGCGGCGCGCTCTTCCGCGTCTGTTCCTCGCCGAATCATCGTTTAGTTGTCACCCATTACATGTTTTTCTATGTAATTTTCCGCGCACTTTTCATTTCTGACCTTAAAAATTACTTACAACCACTTTTGAAGGCGCTAGGGGGTGAAAATGAGGGTTGAACGGCTGGCGGCGCGCTCTCTCCGCGGCTGTTCCTCGCCAAATCCTCGTTTTGATGTCATTCAATATATGTTTTCTGATGTAATTTTCCGCGTACTTTCCATTTTTGACCTCAAAAATTACTTAAAACCGTTTTTCAAGGGGCTACGGATTTTTTCACAGTTTTTTTTTTCTTTTTGGAGTTCTTTCAATTTATTTCGTAATATTCCTTAAGATCTATTGCTGCCGTATATTTTCAAGTTTTTTCAGTGTACCTCACACGCTTTACGAGAAAATATATACGCATGATTTCATCCGAACATAAATATTTACACGTAAAAATGATATAGCAAATATGAGAACAAATCTGAGATATGCCTCGCGTAGTATATTAATCTGATTAATAAAAATTCTGTCCTTTAGTTCGTAATTTATTTATTTAAAACCATCCCTCACCCAAGCACCCCCCTCACCCCCAAATTGAAAGAACCCCCCCCCCCCTCCGAAAAAAACTGTGAAAAAATCCGTAGCCCCTTGAAAAGTGGTTTTAAGTAATTTTTGAGGTCAGAAATGGAAAGTACGCGGAAAATTACATCAGAAAACATATATTGGATGACATCAAAACGAGGATTTGGCGAGGAACAGCCGCGGAGAGAGCGCGCCGCCAGCCGTTCAACCCTCATTTTCACCCCCTAGCGCCTTCAAAAGTGGTTGTAAGTAATTTTTAAGGTCAGAAATGAAAAGTGCGCGGAAAATTACATAGAAAAACATGTAATGGGTGACAACTAAACGATGATTCGGCGAGGAACAGACGCGGAAGAGCGCGCCGCCAGCCGTTCAACCCCTATTTTCACCCCCTAGCGCCTTGAGAAGTGGTTGTAAGTAATTTTTAAGGTCAGAAATGGAAAGTACGCAAAAAATTACATAAGAAAACATGTAATGAGTGACATCAAAACGAAGATTTGGCGAGGAACAGCCGCGGAAAGAGCGCACGCCAGCCGCTCAACTCCCCCACTTCACCCCCCCGTATCTCCGAAACCGCTTTTCAACTCAAGCTGAAATTTTTACCTGAGACTAGGGGCATCATATGCAACAATTTGGCGCAAGTCCCGTTGGCAAAATCGAGGGCCTAAAAAGGGGCGAATTTCGACCCATTTTTAACAAGGCTCTTTTTTGGAAGGAAACCAACCAACATTCTGGCTTAAAATTTTGAAGAATTGACCCTCGCATGGGCAAGAAAAATTGCAACAATTTTCGAGTTGAAATGTTGGTTGGTTTCCTTTGAAAAAATTAAAATAAGAGATGAAATTTTGAAACACTGCAATGTAGATATGACTGTTCTGCTTAACTCTATCCAAATAGAATTTGGATTATTAAAATAACTTCTTTCGAATTTGTGCAAATTTAACCAAAGTCAATTTTAAACTCTTATGTTTTCTGCTGAAGTTGATTTCCAGAGTTTCCGCTGTGTGAATCGTTTTCCTCGTGAAATTTTGAAGTGAACATGTGTTCCACAACATTCCTATAAAAATGGAGGATATGAGTAGATATTGAAAGTCAACAGTGCTGTTTCGTATCTTGAGTTTCACACTGTCCAACTATCATGATAATCCTGATCTGCGTCCAGTTTGAATTTTCTCAATGATCGGACCCCTGCTTATTCAGGACTGTTAGTGTTTGCTTTGGTTTTAATCAAATCTCACGGTTTTTTCATGACCCCTTTTTAGGTGGAGAGGAGCATTAGCGTTCTTGGACCTCTTTACTTGTGCAGCAGGCTTTGTTTGATCAATTGTTACGATGTTACACCTCTAGAGACAGATGCTGAACAGATCCATAATCTTGTAGACAAATTCTCCGTGCTGATAATGCACGGTGACCTGGCGGTAAGTGGCCTCTCTGAATTTTAATTTATTCAAGGGAGCAAGAACTTCATTTAAGTCTCACATTATGGTAATCAACTGTGAAACCTGGTCAAAGCCTTAATTTTAAGAAAACGGTTTTTTAAGGAGATTAATGTAATATTCAGAACCTCTGCTCTTTTGTATCTCAAAAAACATGAATGTGCCGATTTTAATGCAGCTGGATTGTTTGCACAGAGACTGATGAGTTCCCTATACTCCAATCTGTCTTGGAATGTTACTCTTTCATTTGTTCCACTTTTGCTTGTGTAACCATTAGAGAAAAGCTCAGGGCCATAGAATAGATTTGTAGAGGTACATACTACATAATTTTCCTTTGTACATTTTAATTTTTCTCTATTGATTTTCAGAAGAAAAGGAAAAGTGTGTAATGCAAAAATACCCTATTTCAGCCCATATTCACGAGACTATCCCTATTTTTCATCAACTCAACTGAACCAACAAATAATGAGAAGCTTACATTATCCAGACTAGGTCCTTTTAGAGCCGGAGGTAACAGACGGCAGAAAAGTTCAGAAATTTAAAAATGTAACTTGTAAAATCTAGTAATGTGTTGCATTTGAAGATAATTTTACCCTTAAAAAAACTGAAGGTCATGCAGTTGCCAGGAGGACTTGAAAGTAGCTCCCCAGAGTTATGAAGCATGAAAATAGCGTCTTTGCTGTCTTGTTTAAAACCCCATGAATGTACTCCCATATTGTTCTACTACTTTCAGCTTGTACCATTAAACAATACAGCATCATTCAAAGCTAATTTTTGCCAAAGAAGATAAATATAAGTTCATGCAGCCGTCGGATGGGGCTCAAAAAAGGCTCTGCAGCAACACCAAATCTAGCTTCTTTTGAAAGGCGGCAATAACCAATAATTAATTAATCTTGGCCAAATAAAAGTGTAAAGAATGTGTTAGCACTGAAGATTGAACCCTCGGCCTAAAAGATGAGGCAGTGTGCCGCATTTCGCTTGGCCTCCACTGCATCATCGTTAAAATTAGTCTGCTGTGAGCTTTGACCGCTAGCTCCCTCGCTCAAAATTCACAATTATAAAAAGCCTATCATGGGACTCCTTAAGTCCAGTAGTAAGGCCGATTGTACTTTGTGTTTCTGTTCTCTAAGAACCACATTTGCTGAAAACTTCATCAAAATTGGGAAAGGACACATGGAGCCTCCTGCCTTTTTGTTAGCTTGTGTAATAATTTTAAGATGAATCTACACAGTAGCAACTAACCATCAAGATATTGAACAATATTTGCTAGAATACTGGATTTTTCTTTCTTTTTTCATTTTTGTCAAGAAACTGATCAATTATGCCTGAGGCACATTGCAGTTATTTTTTTTGCTAGAATACCTTTTGTAAAACTTAAAGTAAAGCTGAAAGCATGCGAATGCGGAAGTGAACTGTTCAATTTGATGAATTGAACGCAATATTTTGAATTTGCGGATTTTGAGCTTTATTTTACGGTTCTTAAAACAGATACTTTGGGAAGAAACAGCCAAGATGTGCATCTAAATATAATTAATTTGTTCTTTGCCACAAATGAAAGTGAAACCAGTAAGTAAGCAAAACGTTTTCAATGCCACGATGTCTATTTAATTTTGGTGTAAATTTACCTTTGAGCCATCGAAACCAATAATCAATTTTGTCTTTCAACGAATTGTCGTCAGTGTAACAACTTCAAATATTGCTCTATCAAATCTAACTTAATGAAGAGTTAATCGGGGAAGTTGTCTTTGATAATAAAACTGCCTGTCCAATAGGGTGTCAACAGATTTGAACAACCAGGGATTGTCAGGGAACCTCATCAGGTCAGGGAAAATTCAGGGAATTTTATGAAACAGAAAGACCAGGAAGTTGAAAATCTTCAGATTTGAAATCTGGAAAAACACCAGTGCTGCCCATACCATCAAACCAAGTCTCAGTCTGGTTGAGGGTTCATTTTTCTGAGTTACAATCTTATTAGTGAATTGAGGAATACTTGTTCATGAGAAATTGCAATTTTAGTTACTTAATTATCAATATCTGAAGAAAAAAGGTTCACCTGTTTCTGTCATTTGCAGTAAGAGTTACGCCAAAATGTTCATTTTTAGTTCCATGAAAGCAAAGTGTGGTGTGAAAAGTGTGGGAATTTTTTTCTTTCGGTCAAAGAAAATCGGGAAAAGTCAGGGGATTTTCTCCTGCCAAGTCTGTTGATACTATGTCCAGTTTTCAAGATCTTTTCTAATGCAACAAAAAATGAATTCAATCTCATTGAAGTCAACCATTGCTTTGCTTGAATCTATGGGGCTGTTCAAGTAAATTTTAAACATAAAATATAATTTTTTTTTTTAAGGGTTATGCATATGCAAGCCTGAGCTTGACCCCCCTCCCCTCTTATTGTGCTGTAAGCCAAGCGCAGACCTACACAACATTTTAACTGGAAAACAACCAAAACTTAATGAAAAAATAAGATTTGTTGTTTTTGCCTTCACTAGTGCAGTGCTTATAATCTGGTCTGTTTCTTTTGCAGAATGCAGGAGCTCGCAATTTTCTGGCACAAAGAATTATCTACCTGTCATCATCAGTTTGTGGGTTCAAGACTGGTCTTCCACTTGTATTTGATTTGCCAAGCTCGAAAATCGTCAGTAGTTAGTGAAGCAGCCAGCTGAAATTTTCAAAATTTATGTTATTTATGTTCAAAACTAACACCCACACCGTTTTAACCAGATGAAAGGAACTGTTTATAATTTCATTCAACTGGTTAGTGACAGGTTCAATTTATTTTTCTCGATCTCATACTGTACATTTTTTTACTGATCAGATCATGGTCGCTTACAATGCGGCACCATCAGATGATCAGGAGAAGGTAGCTTCTATCTGCTCGAGGAAGGCTGTGTTAAAGTGTAAGAGAACACTACATAAATTAAGGGGCTTGGGGGACAAGGTGCCTAAGTGCAGTTTTTGAAAAAACTGAGATATTCATGAGCTCAACTAAAATTAGTTTGAAAGTATATTCTGTAAAAAATTCACAACTAAAATCCAACTTTAAATCATTAAAAAGTGAGTTTTAACTTTCTTTCGGCCATTAGGCTCTGCTTAATTTTGAAACTTTTAACAGGTATTTTTTGAAATAGCAAAAACTGCACTTATGCGCCTTGTCCTCCAAGCCCTTCAATTGAATGATATGAACACTACGTTAGTGGAACAATAGAAAATAAAAGATAGAAACTTTCACAGCTCTAAGTAACAAATAATTTCACTAGAATCAAAGCCAGTTATTTCAAAGATGCAAGTTATAATTCTCTGCTTCTAGCAATAATTCTAATAATCTTTAGTGAGCAGTTTTCGACTAACTATAGGATAGCAAGATTCCAAATGTTTCAGGAGCTCTCTGAATCCAAGGTTTTCAACGACTGAAATAGGCTGCAAGTCAGTGCAGATCATTTCTGCAGTTAGTTGATTTATTTTATCTCTTTGTCTGTCACTGAGTTGAAATTCTTTAACTTCGTCATAAGATTGGGCAAGAGTGAGCTGGTTGGTTGGACTTTTTTTGAGTCTTTTAGGCACAGAAATTTGGAAAACTGGAGATTTTGAAGTTGACCGTCCTACGGCTCTAGATGAAGTTGCAGAGGCTGATGGAGATACTCGAGAGGTTGGAGGTGATGTCAATCATATCCGAATTGTAGGTGATGTAGGTGAATGAAAATGAGGTGTTGATGTGAATTGGATTGGATTCGGAGTTGATTCGGGTGAATGAACAGGCGGAGGTGACAAAGGTTGAAGTGTCTGGAATGAAACGAGAATAGTACGTTAAAGGTGTAGGTGCTTATATTAAGGAAGCCGAACTTTCATGATAATAAACAAATGCTTTGACAAGTCATTTAAAAATCAATAAAAGTCAAATGGTGAATACTTGAAGTACGCACTTATTAGTTCACTAACCTATCTATCGGATTTTATCGTATTTCCCCCTTCGTTATGCACCTTTGAAAATCATTAACACAGACTAATTACCCAAAATCCTTTTCACATGGGGGGGGGGGGTGAAGAGGGGGAGAGAGAGAAACTAATTGTTAGATCAGTTCACATGGGACTCATGCATGCATGATGCAGTAAGAAAATTTGAAGAAATTGGCTCATTACATACAGGAGATAAAATAAGTATTTACCGAAGACTCTGTTTCTTTACAAATTTTCCTGCCTCCTGGACTAAGAACAGACCTGTGGTAGTTTTGAGCTGATTCATCACGAGATCTGAATCCCCAAATTTCTTGGACACCACACCTGAGAAAGAATGGAAGAAAGGAAATGATTTTCAAAAAATAAAGGGAGGTTTGGGGGAACCAAAACGTTTAGTTTCAGATTTCATTAATCGTTCAGAAAAATCAGGAAGGAAATAGCGACAATGTCAATGACTAGAAAGACAGAGCCATCATCTCTACATGAGTGTATGAAGACATACAAATGTAAAATGGTTGAAAGTGTTATAAGTGAGTTTTGAATTGTTTAAAATGTCAACGATGAGGCTCTGGCAGTTTTATATTGAATTTATTAAAACTAAAAGGAACAATGTAAAAATCATACAACAAGAGGAAAGATGTAGCATGCGATTCCCCAGCAAAAAGATCTTTTTATTTAATTCATTTTCATGTTGTTCTTTTGAGCACAGATATGTACAATCTTCAAAACATTAAAGACTTTTCAATAGTTGGTGGATCACAGTCAACTGAAAAGAACTGGTAATTTAGAAAAATGTCAAGAACCTAAGGTAAATAGCTCAACCATCACCATGGGCAGTAAAAGTTACTAAAGGGAGATTCTGCAGGTGGTCCCGACGGCTGAAACTCGAAAAAAGGCAGATGTTAAAAACTTACTTCGCTGCACTTGGAACATGTGGAGCTCTGTCCAACCTTCCTTGTTTAAGTCTCCCTTGCCGTGGAGGTTTAGCTTAATGTATACTTCTGGTGTTATGACGTTTCTCACTACATCCCGAGCCATCTTGCTAATGGCTGACTCATCAACCTTTTTGTACAGGTAACTGACCTGAGAAGGATACAAAATTAAAAAATTATTCAAAGAAACCAATGATGATGAAATAACAAACAAAAGGGAGGGGGATATTCCCTCTTTGAGAGAAATCCTGCTCGCTCGATCGAAATTTTGCCTCTGTAATGAGATTTTTCAGCTTCATGCTGAATTAACGCACAGTGGCTAAAATATCACCAATTTTTTGTCAATGATGAAATAGACCATAAAAATAGTCTTTGAAATAGGCGGCTCATCCTACAGTAAAGAAAAAATTATGCCTAAGAATTGTCACCAAACCTTAACTTAAGTTCTTCCCATTGTTTTGGCAACGGCATTAGCAAAATCTCCAAAATCATGAGTTTTGCCTTGACGCTTCAGAGCCAACTATGAAGGGAAAAATCTCGCATAGAGGATAATTTCCTTCATAGAGTTAACAACCAAACAGCTTAAGTAAATCCATGCAATATTTTCCCCTCGATAGTGAGAATGACATGACCTTTAATTCATTTTCATGTTGTTCTTTTGAGCACAGATATGTACAATCTTCAAAACATTAAAGACTTTTCAATAGTTGGTGGATCACAGTCAACTGAAAAGAACTGGTAATTTAGAAAAATGTCAAGAACCTAAGGTAAATAGCTCAACCATCACCATGGGCAGTAAAAGTTACTAAAGGGAGATTCTGCAGGTGGTCCCGACGGCTGAAACTCGAAAAAAGGCAGATGTTAAAAACTTACTTCGCTGCACTTGGAACATGTGGAGCTCTGTCCAACCTTCCTTGTTTAAGTCTCCCTTGCCGTGGAGGTTTAGCTTAATGTATACTTCCGGTGTTATGACGTTTCTCACTACATCCCGAGCCATCTTGCTAATGGCTGACTCATCAACCTTTTTGTACAGGTAACTGACCTGAGAAGGATACAAAATTAAAAAATTATTCAAAGAAACCAATGATGATGAAATAACAAACAAAAGGGAGGGGGATATTCCCTCTTTGAGAGAAATCCTGCTCGCTCGATCGAAATTTTGCCTCTGTAATGAGATTTTTCAGCTTCATGCTGAATTAACGCACAGTGGCTAAAATATCACCAATTTTTTGTCAATGATGAAATAGACCATAAAAATAGTCTTTGAAATAGGCGGCTCATCCTACAGTAAAGAAAAAATTATGCCTAAGAATTGTCACCAAACCTTAACTTAAGTTCTTCCCATTGTCTTGGCAACGGCATTAGCAAAATCTCCAAAATCATGAGTTTTGCCTTGACGCTTCAGAGCCAACTATGAAGGGAAAAATCTCGCATAGAGGATAATTTCCTTCATAGAGTTAACAACCAAACAGCTTAAGTAAATCCATGCAATATTTTCCCCTCGATAGTGAGAATGACATGACCTTTAATTCATTTTCATGTTGTTCTTTTGAGCACAGATATGTACAATCTTCAAAACATTAAAGACTTTTCAATAGTTGGTGGATCACAGTCAACTGAAAAGAACTGGTAATTTAGAAAAATGTCAAGAACCTAAGGTAAATAGCTCAACCATCACCATGGGCAGTAAAAGTTACTAAAGGGAGATTCTGCAGGTGGTCCTGACGGCTGAAACTCGAAAAAAGGCAGATGTTAAAAACTTACTTCGCTGCACTTGGAACATGTGGAGCTCTGTCCAACCTTCCTTGTTTAAGTCTCCCTTGCCGTGGAGGTTTAGCTTAATGTATACTTCCGGTGTTATGACGTTTCTCACTACATCCCGAGCCATCTTGCTAATGGCTGACTCATCAACCTTTTTGTACAGGTAACTGACCTGAGAAGGATACAAAATTAAAAAATTATTCAAAGAAACCAATAATGATGAAATAACAAACAAAAGGGAGGGGGATATTCCCTCTTTGAGAGAAATCCTGCTCGCTCGATCGAAATTTTGCCTCTGTAATGAGATTTTTCAGCTTCATGCTGAATTAACGCACAGTGGCTAAAATATCACCAATTTTTTGTCAATGATGAAATAGACCATAAAAATAGTCTTTGAAATAGGCGGCTCATCCTACAGTAAAGAAAAAATTATGCCTAAGAATTGTCACCAAACCTTAACTTAAGTTCTTCCCATTGTCTTGGCAACGGCATTAGCAAAATCTCCAAAATCATGAGTTTTGCCTTGACGCTTCAGAGCCAACTATGAAGGGAAAAATCTCGCATAGAGGATAATTTCCTTCATAGAGTTAACAACCAAACAGCTTAAGTAAATCCATGCAATATTTTCCCCTCGATAGTGAGAATGACATGACCTTTGCTGGTCATAAAATCAACCAAATTGTGTCTATTGACCAGTAGGTATTGTCGCTTTCTACTTCGAACAAAAATTAAAACTAAGTGTTGGGGGTAAATGGTGAAAGTTTAACTTGAAGCATTCATTGTTTACTTACCAGTGAGAACCTCACGTTTTGCAGCCGGGTTACAAGGATTAATGTGGCTCAGGGTCTCTGTACTAATGAAGGTTTCGCAGGTCGTTAGCATGTGGTTGAGCACTTCGGAGTCTTCAGACTCGAGGAATTCTGTCAAATGATGCCTCTTCGTTATACTTTTTATGGATGAGGTGTTTACATCAAAGTCAGCTAGATCATCGTGTATAACTAAATGGAACAATTCCTTGGAGAAAAAGTGTGGACAAACATTATTTAGCATAGCTAGCTGCACTGCTTTACCAAGGAAGAAGTATCTTTTTTTCTTCAAACTTTCCGAATTGTAGACCAAGTGTTTTTCATACTCATCTCCTTCCAGTAATCTAGTATTTGTCCTCAGTTCATTAAGCAGCAGGCGCAAGAATTCGCGCATGAGGCCTCCAGAATCATAACCGTCTTCGTTTATGAAAACAATGTTCAAGTGATTCAGCACAGAAAATTCCGTACATGAACATTTCATCTCAATGTAACAGGCTTTCACCTTGTTACATAGAATGATAGAACATACAAGGGGGGTGTTCACACCGAAGCGTATTTGCTCAAGCTCCATATTGAAATACGTCACTATTCATCACTCAACACAAATGTCTTTGGCGTTCGTTGTGTTGACTGAGACAGGCAAAGAATGTTTAGGTTTACGCTTGTATTCTTCAAATTTGACCGTGAGAACAGCGCGAAGTTGCAGGATACTGACCGAAGGTTGACGTAGGAAGGAATCTTTGATGTTTCCCATAGAGTCTGGAAGGGACCGGAGTAAATAAACAAGCTTGTCATTTTCAGTGATGGTCTGACCAGCATTTTTGAGTTTACAACAAATGGATTCAAAGCGAGAAAAGGAGTCGTTTTAAATCGTCCGGTTTCGGAAAATTTAAGAGATTGGAGATCATCCAACAAAAGGATTTTAGTGGATGAGCCCTGCAATACATATAATAAAAGGATTGCACAAATTATGAATACAATAGGTGAACAGTAGTAATTGTAGCGTCGGCGAACAGAAGAGAAATGGGAAAGAGAAAAAAAAGAAAGAGAAAGTTTATAAGAATGAAAGAAGAGAAATATGTGATAGATGTGACTACATTGCAGTTACAAGGGACAATGATCCAGGGGGAGTGAGGTGGGGTGTTGACACATTTATGTGTTTGAGGAATAATTGTTAGAGCAAAGTGAATTTGGCAACTATGGAACAGAGAAAAATCGGACGTGAAGTAAGTTGGGGGACTTAGTTTCTGGGCTTATGTGATAAGTTGTTGTTTTTTTGTTTTTTTTGTCACTCATTCACTCTTATTTTTCATTTTGGTTTTTTTTTTGGTTTTTTTTTATTTTTTATTTTATTCTTTTACAAACATACAGAAGAGGATATACATGATTGAAAGGAAGAAAAAGATGCCCCCAAGTAGAGAAAGGAAGAAAAAGAACAATTACATACTTAAAACTAAACAAGAGTTACAAAGAAAATTATACGAAGAGGAGTCTGATGCACCCGAGGAGGTCAGCTTCTTCCTGTTGATTTTCTATGAAGCGAAGATCTTGGGCGATTTGAATGTGAAGTGCTTCAAGAATGAACTTTAGGGATTTAAATTCGAAATTCTCATCTGTTGTCGGCAGAGGACGGTTGAAGGCCTTCTTTGCGTCGATGAGTAGTTGTGAATCTGGAGCTTTGTGTAGTAGTAGGTAATTAATATATTGGGTTTTAAGGTGCTGTTCATAAAGAAATGTTGATACTTGGCGGTATCGCCATTTTTGGTCGGAGATTTGTGTAGTGAGGTGATCCAGTTCGGTGGTGGTTTTGTCGATGTTAGGGTTGACGAAGTTGTAAATTGGCATTGGTAACCAATATTGAGCGTTTTGGACGTAAGTGTTCATGGTTGTATGTGTTCGTCGCACAAGGTTTGAGAGCAGAATGAAACTCTTTCTGGATTCCGGTGGCGATTCGAGTGATGTGAATGTAGGGGGAGGGAAGTTGAAGGAAATTGGGAGGCAGTGATTGGATAAATTTTGAAAGGGAATGAATATGGGCAATGTATTAATTTGGTGGTATGAGGAGGAGGAGGAATGGAGGGTGTAGGATGCGCTTAGGAAGATTGAAACAATAGATGCAGATTGGATTTTATGACTGTGTGAATGACGAATGAATGGGATGAGGGTAAATTGAGAGGACAGATAGGGGGAAAAGAAAAATCAAGAAAGGCGAGGGAAAGAATTCAGTTAGCAACAGAGACTTCGGTTAGCAACAGAATTATTGACCTCACACTAGTCCGCATCTGCAATGTCCTTTTAAAAGGACAGGGTGTGTCATTGGGTTGAAATAGACGATAGGAAAGATGGTCTACTTTTGATACGATTTTTCTCAGTTTACTTGCAGTCTCTTTGAAAAGAATTTGATCATTTATAGCGGCTAGTAAAAGTTGAAGCTGATCCTCAGAGAGGTCACGGTGGAAAACAACTTTTTTCTGGTTGACAGTTCCTATAATCAGACTTTCTAACAAGTGTTTGACTAGTTTCGATTCTAATCTCTTAACTGTATAAGCACACTCAAGCTCTGTCATTTCCTAGTACAAAAGTACAAACTGTTCGTTAAATTTATTATGAGATACGCCTTTTTCTGTACTACCATATTTTCATGGACGAATTTAAGAAATTTGTTCCATAACATCATTGACTGCATAATTTCATAACTTCAACCGTTTTTTTTCTTATCTGAAGATTGACTTTGGATGTCTTTCAAACAAGGAGCACTATATTTCAGCAAACAAATTTTATAATAATGTATTTCTTTGGCCACAAAATTATCACCCACATGAGCTAAAAAATCAATATCGTTTAAACTATGGGCTACTTTTTTGACACTCCTCAAAGGCGAAAGTTCTCACTGGGATCAAATTCTGTGTTTCGATGTTAACAAAGGTTTTCGAGGTTAACTCAATTCTACGTTCACATGGTTCACATAATTATAGCATGGCTTGCCGTTACTTAGGCCTAAAAAGTAGTGCAAAGATAGGCAGAGTATATCTAGAGGGGGCGATTAGATAGCCACTTTAAGTTAATATGAGGGGCCATGTTCCAACAATCAGTGTATTGTTTTTAAATAAAGGGAAATTTTGTTGAAAAGTCAGGAAAAATCAGGGAATTGAAGCATTTTTGAGCCGAGGAAATGCAAAAATAGTCCGGGAAAAGTCAGGGAATTTGAAGATGAAGAAATTATGGCAACTTCGGCTCTGTCTCCATATGACCAGTCTCTTCCCCTTGCCCGGGATGTTTTTAAATTGATCAAAGTTCAATATACTCATAATCAATACAACATAATCTTTTGAGCTTTGTCCTCCATGTGCATTTGATTATCCCTGCGTTCTTTTTATTTTTTTCTTCCAGTTTTCTCTCCGCCAACCAGCTTTCAATTAAGATTAGAACAAGGTTTGTTCTGTCAATTTTAAAAATTAGGATAATACTTTAGCGGTTGTGTAATGGAAACAATGCCTCTTCAGATCGTAGAAGTTATTCATTTTAAATTGTATCTACTCTGTACTCTATCTTGATTATCGCTTCAGGATGAGATTTTCAGAACACGAACAAATAAAGAAACGAGCAAGAAGAAAGATCGTCTTTGTCTTAGAACAACTGGCTTTGAAATAAATTTTGTTAAATGTTTTGTGCTAAGTTTCAGTTACAATAGCAGTCAACTCACCAAAATTCATGTTGATTCACCCTCAAAATGCAGAAAGAAACTAATGCGATGACATTGTTGTTTTAAAAATCGTGCATCTTCATCTTCCTCCCAAAAATACCCAGATTAGCAAATAGTTTTTGTTTTTCTACCAAATAATTGTTAATTTTGAAGCAAAACGATTGTATACATTTTATGACTGTACATACAATTAGTATTTTTTAAAGCAAAGAAAAAGTTGTACGGTTCTGAAAACACTGAAATTAGTTTTGATTTTCTTCTGCTAAATGCGATCTAAATAGGTGATGATTATTTGTGGGACTTTAAAGTAACCAACATATTTATTAATGACTCATTTTAATGAAGTTTATTCAACATCACATTTTAACACATGTACAAATAACATACAAAATAAAGCTTTTGAAGCAAACTTAAATTTTAAAATATTTTCTCACAAAAAATACAAAAATAAAATTATAATCATTCATATCAAAGTAGTAAATCATCAATGTTCATTGATCTAAAGACCGGTTCCAGTAAATGTGATTTCCCAGTAAAATCCAGTGTTCGAAGGTATTCCACTGCTTAATTCTTGTGCTTTGACGGAATGTGGTGTAAAATTTTCTGATAATTCATGTTTACATTGTCTGATATTAATTATTTTTAAGAGCAGTTCAAATCATTGTAAATATACATTTATCATTCAATAATCAGGAATTTTTTCTTGTATGTCAAAAATCCTAATGTAACATCCACAAATTACTTCACACACAAATTTGAGTTTCAGGCAAGCAGTTCAAGATAGATATTTGGGAGAGCAGTTGCTTTTTGTACTGTCAGATAATTGCTCAAAAGAATTTCATCATACAATTTCCATTCACAAAGCACTGGGTCTTACTTTATCTACAGATTCATCCAATATCGTGCAAAAAAACCTACAGGTGAATTTTTAGGAACTTGACTTGATTTTTAGATGTATAATTCAAGCATCAATTGCAATCAACAAAATTCAAGCTCTTGTGTAAAAATTAATATTTTCTTCAATAAAACGTAGATTATACGATATTTTTTGGCATTAGTAGTTTTGATGATTGAGAAAATTATAGCTTTTGTAGGTTTAAATCCTAAAGAATTTGGCTGCTTATGAGCAAAAACTCAGAAAAAATAATTGACAGCATATGACATAAAAGATAACAGTGAAATGTCAACCTCTATTTCTCCATAATATTTTGATGTCATGGTGACAGTCTAAAATATTAATTCCATGATTCTAGAAAGGAATTCTTTGTTTGGTGGGGGGGAACCCCCCGAATAATAGCAATTTCTAAAATTAAGGAGGGTTCTAGAAAAGGGGCCTACAAAACATAGATGAGTTCGTGTCTCCGATCATTTGTCCAGATAGCCGCTGCTCCCAGACACAAGCTCTTCTGAACTATTATGAGCCCTTCTTCTGGAACCCTCCTGTACGTTCATAATATTGGGAACTTAGACACTTTTCTTTAAAACTTGAGAATCACCATAGGCTATTCAGATTATTTATCGAGAGCCTGAAAAATAAATAAATAAGTAAATAACTGATCAAGAAAGAAATTTAAAAAAATGACCACTAAGCAAGGGTGTTCAATTACTCTAATGTATGTAGACACATCTGGGTTGACAATATTTCATGCCTAAGGTTTGCAAAATTCATCTTATCTCCTAAATATTCCTGTCAAATGAAACGTGTGAAGAGAAAAAATGGTCGGTAACAGCACCACCTGCTGGCTTTGTACAAAACAGAAGTCACTGATAACTTGATCACTCATAGACCTGCTGATATGGAACAAATATTCCGTATTTTGTATTCTGAAGCTTTAGTAGTTTAAATACCAATTTGGCTGGCTCTGTGAAGAAAATCTAGTTATTGAGTCAAATTTGAGGTATCATCAAGAAATTTAAAATAATCGAGTAAAATAATCATTTCTGAGGTTTCATTTTGACCCCTCAATACACTTGTTTAAAAACTTTAATTATTTTATTTCTCAGAATTAAGAATCTTTTTTGTAATAATCTTTGGACCTATTATCTCTGTTACTTATCATAGCTAAATTTTTTATTTTCTTCCTGTAGCAGCAGCGCATATTATTTGTTTTTAGAACCTCAGCATTGTAATAATCTAGTTCACAGAGCAGCGGTTGTAGTCAAATAATCTTTAACATTTTAACCAAATCAAAGATTATAGCACTAACAATTTCCTCAGTAGAGTCAGACAATGTACCCGGAAGTAGTTTAGTAGTATGTTCTCGTAGTAGTATTCCTAACTGTCTTTTCAAGTAATCAAATGGAATGCACCAGTTTGACTGGAAGGAATAATTTGGATAATTACTTATTTAATGACTTACATTTTACTTGTCATGGTGTAAAATATTTCACCAGTCAGATCAAATCTAAAAATAAACATTGAAAAAAGCATTTGCAGTAGTTAACAACATCAATATGGTAAGATTCCTTCGTGTGTCTAGCTACGAATTTATGTATGTATGTAAAGTAATTTCATATTAAAACACCAATCTTGAACAAAGTTGTTTTAAAGCATTAGTTTTCGAATGGAAATCCGAAAGGCAAAACACAAAGATAAAACATGAGCAGTATGAAAAAGCTGCACATTTTAGTGTATAACTCAAATATTTTGCGTGCAAAACCATCTGTGTGATAAATGTTTTTTTTTTTTTAATTGTTGTTAACTTTACATTTTACAAAGATTACCGCTACTTCAGTAAGCTATTCTAGCAGATTCAAAACACACAGGTGTGCTTTAGTTTCAATCACATACTATGACCTCATTTTTCCCTGCTTTTTCTCTTTTTTAATCCAAGTTTTGACAGAATTTCAAATTTACTCAAATAGCAGAAGTGAGCTTTGATTTCCTCCAATCTAACATAACAAAATTACTATGGAGGAAGAGACTGAACAACCGAGGTTTGATCTACAAGTTGAATCAAAGCTCTCTTTTAAGGACCCATTAATTGAATGTATCTAACAGATCTATGAAAAATTACAAACAACATTGACAATCTTAATTAAACATTTAAAAGGGTACCTGAATGATGAACTTGTAGACAATGCATCTTATACTAATGAGTAAAAAAATAAGCTGAGATTAGCGAGTTTCTTCTTGTTTGGCGACTCAACGACCATTTTCTTGATTTACTCTGCGGGAAGAAAGGAAATAGATTTCAATGAATGTGGCATAATAAGCTACTCACCTTGAAATGCAATGAAAGTAAGACTCATAAGTAAAGATGATGCTTTTTCTTAAGTTTGGTATTTTTTTCTTGTGTAAACCAAACATCTTCAGACATCTTTGACATGTGAAAATGTGTCCTGCCTGATGATGATGCGGGCAATCAAAAGGCCTCATAGAAAATTTACATGAACATTAGGTATCAAGGCTACTTTTTTCTTATTATTTTATTATTTATATTAGACAATACCAATATGAAGCTTTTCAATTATCTTAGGTTATCATGGCGTTACTTTTTTAAAAAGAAAAAAATTACAGGCAATGGAGAGCTGAGATACCCCAAAACTCCTCCTCATTGGCTGTTTCTTCTCAATGCACCCGTGCCCAATCTCTGTTTAGCGAGGTTTCATGAAAAGTTTCAAAATAACTAATTCTTCAACCTTAGCCTTAGGTAGTCAATGAATGTGTCAAATAATAAATAATTGAATCTTTAATTAATGAGAATTGGTGAACATGAAAATACTTACTACTTCCCAGTAAACCCTTTGCTTTGCCGAGCATGGCACCAACGCCGCTCCCAGCTGTAGCTCCTGATATAGCCTCTTGCGCTTTGTGCACCACATCTTCTCGCTTTTCATCGATGAAGTGATCAGCCTCTTTTATTTTCTCGTCCACCGCTGTGTTCACCTGAGAAAGCAGTTAATCATTTTTAGAACACCTTTTAGTTTTTGGCTGCTTAGGAAACTGTTTAAGAGAAAAAAATAATTACTCTGACAGTCTGTAGTACTTATCATATACGAGCTATTTTTAGCAGATACTTTTAATTTCTTTTTGCTTCATGGAGGTAGCTTATTTTTTTGCTGTTCACTCTTCTTACAATATATGACTAACCTTCTCAGTCCTTAATTGTTGTATATCTAATGAAACAGAAATAGCTGTGTTAAGTATGAGATGATTGTGTAATTTAATTAGAAGTTACCCAAATAGCACTGTGCAATGAAAATATTGAATTTGCGATTTATTGCAATAAAATTAAAAATTTTTTACCATGAAATCGCAATATTTTTACATCACTTGGTCAGTCAAGTCCGATTTTAAACAATCGGCAAGATTTCATGTGTCAGAATTTGCAGTGCAATGAAAAATTGCATTTATTTTTTTAGGTATTGCAATAAATTTCAATATGCCGCCTGCCTTTCAATCAGTAGATAGGCAACGTACACAGCACTCTTCCGCAGTTGGTAGCAACAATTTTACAATGTCATGTCACTGCAATTTATTGCAATCTGTGCCACTTGGGTATTAAAAAATCATAAAAAAAAACTAAGCAAAAGGCAGTGTAGAGTGTATTAGGTACTTAGTTTCTTTCCGTAGAATGGAACGGGAAATAAACATTTGCAAAAAGTTTTAATGCTGAAAAGTGTTAATAGAAAGCATCATATTAATTCTAAGATATATATCGTAAAGTCATCATGCAAAGAAACAGAAGGTAGATATTAGATGAAATTGGCTGATGGTTAGTGGATTTTGCCATCGAGCATTGTGCTGATCAGTGTACCTGTTTGACTACAGTATCGACCACTTTCTCTGCTTCTGTTGCATCTAATCCTCCAGTTGCTATTTTCCCAAAATCTAGACCCCCCACTGCTTTAGTGATGGCATCAACGGGTGAGTCGTCGCTTTTGGTTGGTTCCGAGGGAGGTGCTGCTTCTGTGCTTGAGGATTTGGTCTACAATTAAAAAATTTAGGGGTTGACAGTAACACGACAAACATGCAACACAACATCAATCAAGGAAAGTGTTCTAATCTAGATACCCTGCAGGAATTCGATTCTCAAGTGAGGGGATTCACATGTATTATGGTGCGGGAGACAACAGAGGATTTTGTAGGTAGATATTGTACAGGGAAATTGTCTTAGAAAAGTCATTGTAGGTAACCCTGGAAAAGTGAAGAAATTTCGAAAATTCCAATCTTAAAAAGTCATGGAAAAGTTAATGTGGAACCTTCAAATTGCCTTACAGTTCTTGAATTTTGAATTGTTCTAATTTTAAAGGACTTCACGCTGAAAATGTTCGCGTGGATAGGTAAAGCATTTTCATGAGGAATACCTAATACAAGAAAAGAAAAAAAAGTCATGGAAGGTATAGGTAAGGGAATTTCAAATTTAAAAAAAAAAAAAAAAAAAAAAAAAAAAAAAAAAAACCTTGTCATCCCGTTTTTATTGCAGAAAAAGTAGGTAGAATAGGATTTACTAACGTTACAAACTGAATCATGAAATTATTATTTTTTTTTTACATTGGTAATAAAGACTAATGCCAAAGGAAAATAAATTCATTTTTGTGATATTTCCATTTCATTTAATTCTCCAGTTTATTTTCCCGGGAATGTATTCTCACCCTGAAAAATAACTAATTAAGTTTTCTGTTTGCCCTTAATGTCATCGAAACGTTCTTTAGGAACATAAATAACTTGATAGGTAAGAGGGATTTTTTTCTTTGTTCGATCATTGCTTTTTAAAATTACAGAGAACTAGGTGTAAACAATTCGTGCACTTATCTACACACAAAGACTAAATTTATAACTGTCTACGCGTAAACCTAGTCATTTACCTCTTGGATGGTTTCGTCAACAGTTTTCTCTGCGCTCTTCAACTCTGCGTCAAAGGCTTCAATGGCCGCCTTTTTATTGTCCTCAGCCACGGCTGTCGCTGTCTTCTCGGCATCTGACTTAGCTTGCCAGAGGGAATCACCAGTCTTTTTAATCTGAGAATCATAGACATTTGTTCAAATGTTTATTTGCTGTGGATAAAAGAAAGTGTACACACAAGATTGGAATCCAGACAAGATTAATCCTTTGCGAAGAATGCGTGTCAATAAAAATAGAATAAATGCGTCTGGATTCGTGGCAGGTCCCTCCCTGAACAGTTTCCTGAAAGTGAGCGAATCACAGATATGCCATAAAATACCTATTCGCCGCAAAAAAATATCACTCGTGAAAATTCATGCCAAAAATAAAATGTGACAAGAAATCTCCGTTCTCGTTCATTAGAATAGTAATTTTTGACCTTAATCGTCAGTTATAGGCAAAAGCAGCGACAGATAGTACAGGGGAGAATTGCATGAGCCGCCCTGCGCCGCGCTGTTTGCAGCGCGCATGGCGCACGACCTGCCTTTATTCATCTAGAGTTGAGAGTTCACTTACTACTTCACACGACCGGTGTGTAATTTTAAAAGTTGAAATTTAAAAAAAAAAAAAAAAAAAACCATCCGCCCGCGTCGGGAGCGCCGCGGGCGTCGGGCGTGCTACCAGCGCGAGACGCGCACTAACGCCTACAAACCTAAAGGGCTACCTCACGCATTGCGCAATGCTTGAAGTATCCCCTTAGGTTTGTAGGCGCTAAAGTGCATTTCGAGCTGGCAGCGGCAGCACGCCGCGCCGCGCCGCAGCGTGCCATAAACTTGCCTACAATTCTGCCGCGCTAAGGAAGAACGCCGTATGAACATTCGAGAGTTGTCAAATTTCCTTCGACAAAATTTTTGTTTTTGAGGAAAATTTTGAATATTTTTCCTTCAAATTTTCAGAAGTTGTAGTTCAAATTACAAACAAAATCATCTGAGAAATTGGTAGATAAGTATTCAAAAATTTTCCTGAAAATTAGTGATTTGCTTGGGAAAATATGACAACGCCTGAAGGCTCTTACGGCGTTTTTCCTTAGCACGGCAGAATTGGTATCAGGGTTTTCAAAGGTAGGCAATTCGACATCAAATTCAAAATTAGCGACTCAAAAAAAAAAACATCAGTTACGAAACTTTCGTGATCTTTCAGTCATTATCCGACTTATTTCTTCCTATTCTTGAGTTTTGGACCATAGTGCGCCGCCACGGGTAGCGGCTCATGAAATTCTTCTCCGTGCTCAGTCGTAAAAGCAGACAGCCGCGCGTCATTTTGAACTTCGCGGGTTTTCAATGTCGGCCGACTTCCCGCGCGCGCGGGAAATATATGGCGGGCAAATTTTAAACATGTGACATCGGTGATCGTCTCTGGCGGAGGGAGAGGAGCGGCATTTGATATTCACTCTTTAGTGACAAGTATTTTTCTAGGGCTATTTTGGCAAATCATGATCGATCCACCCAAGGTCCACTGAAAAAAAAAACAAAAAAACGAAAAACTCATTGGATCTAGAGTCCAGACTCTTGAATACATTGACAAGAAAAAGGACTCTTGATTCAATCAGATTTAAGCTTTAATTAAAAGGAAATCCGCTCAAATTAAGAGGCTTGGTTCTTGATTTAAGCTTAAACCTGATTGAATCAAAAGTATTTTTTCTTGTCGATGTTTTTGAGAGTCTGGGCTCTAGATCCAATGTGTTTTTTTTTTCCAGTGTCATTTTTCGAGACTTGGAAAATTCACCGCCCTGGCACCCATTTTACTTCCGGTCAACATCCCTTCGCCCTTAAAGTTTGCTTGGACTGATGCCCTCCCCGGGAAAAGGGACTTAACTCCTAAGAAGGTCAAAATTGAAACATAGATAGCTAAAGTGCGAAACTACGTATCTCCATTGCGGTGTTGCAAAATCGCTGCTCCTATTTTATTTTTGCGAAGAGAGACGAGTCAACTGTAAGTGTATTGCTTGAAATTTCTACGGGGTGTACTGCTAATAGAGAAGAAAAATCAAGTAAGTTTTCAAGAAATTAAGTGAACTGCCTGAGCTGAACACCCCCCCCCCCCCCCAATTTTGTACTGGTACTCATTAGAGTTAAAAAAAATTATTTTTTACTCTAATTATAATTTTTGGAATTTCTTGACTTCGATTTCCCCGCGAAATGGTGTGGATCCAGCACCATTTCTCCACCTTGTTACATTCCAAGAAATTAAGTTGACCAATCTTCCGAAGGCAAAAACAAAGTATGACTGGAAGTCTGTAACGTCGCAAACGGAGATACATGGTTTTGCACTTAGACCATCGACATAGGTATGCATATGGGTTAGCATTACCGCTTAGAAATAGGTGTTCATGAAGAAACGCTCAACAATTTCAAATTGAATCGGACTTTCGAGCAGACACCGTGAATTTCGCTATTCCAAGTACGGTTCTGAATAAAATTGCTTAGAATTGTTGTCAATCATGATCGTGGTTTTGGATTTTCAAATTAAAATGCAACCATAAAACCTCTTTTGGCAATAAAATTAATTGAATCTCAGAGGTGCAATTTAGGTATTGTTTCGGGGTACTGACATACTCTCCATCGAAAATTCCAATTTTTTACCTAACTTGACGAAATAATTCTACATCACCAATTTTCTGCAGTGCGCAGGGCCGGATTTACCTACTTGCCGCCCGTGGGCCGCCTGTATTTTGCCGCCCCTTCTCATTCGTTTTGAAACATCGATACAACGTGCCGGAGGAGGAGGGGTGCATAAGACGCGTTTAGTCGCGTTGGGCACATTTTTTGTGAAAGCCCTGTCAAAACTCACGGAACTTTGCGCGAAAATTAAGTGCGGAACGCTGCTGACCGCACTGTTTTTGACGCAATGCGTGAAGTATTCATGCAGTCTTGTAGGCACTATGAGTTTTACGCCAACCGCTGCTGACCGCATTACGTTTGACGCAATGCGTGAAGTATTCATGGAGTCTTGTAGGCGCTAATATGTGTTTACCGGCGCGCCAAGGGTTTCTCCTTACCATCTCAAGTCCTCGTCACCATTGCTCTCTGCACCGCGCTGCTCCAGGCCAAATTGCGTGCTTGGTTTCTCTCTCAACTAGACTAATGAAAGGCTCTGTCTCTTGTATCACCGGAAGACGAACAAATTAGAAATTACTTTACTTTAACTCTCAGGATATGAGAGATTTTTTCGCCAATTCTCGTTTGTAATTGTTTTTCTGAATGAGATTTTTTTCTTGATATTCACATTTGAAAAAAATTACATTTTCCGCCCCCTAAATTTGCCGCCAAGGGCCGCGGCCCATGTGGCCACCCCCTAAATCCGGCCCTGGCAATGCGGTCCCATTTTTTACTTGAGCGATCACTTTTTGAAAATTTTCAAGTATACCTACGCACCTGGTTTTCGATCATAGAAGCAGCTGCATTTTTCTTCTCGGCCGCCAATTCTTCGACTTCCTTCTTTTTCTTTTCGATCAGTTCCTCAGCTTTACCGCCCAAATTCTTCAAAGCTACAAACATAGATCCAAATAAAAATTCATTAGTGGTTGCCAGAAAATATGAATTAATGTAGCATTTTTAGTCGAAGAGGTATCATTCTCGCAGGATTTCCGGCGGTCTGGAAAGTCAGGGAATTCCGAATTAATAGATGTTCCATTTTACCTCAGTCTTGTCTTGTCCAACCTGCGGGCTGATTATTGAAATTGATAGACAAAGAAGACAAAAAGGATATGGAGGGATCCTATTGGTGGAAGCGGAAGTGGCAATGGACAAAGGAAGTAGGTAATAGACTAACTAACGACAACCCACGAGCGACCCGATAATTAGTCCATCATTTACCCCCTTAGTCTATAAGAGCCACCCATTTCAACCAATAGGATCGGTCTATACTCCTTATGTCTTCTTTGTCTATAGCTTTGTCTATAAATTTCAATAATCGGCCCGCAGAAAAACACAAACTTCAACGATCAGGCTTTGATCCACTGTGCGACGTCTGGTACTCGCGTTATGAATCGAGGCGCAATTACACATCGTTGCCAGATTGTGCTGAAAATTTAGTACATCTCCCCTCGTAACCAATCGTAAAATATCGACGGTGAAACTACCAAACCACGTATCTCGTTTGCGGTGTTTAAAAATCTACGCTCGCATTTTATTTTTTTGAAGTAGACCAAATCAATATCATTCCTTGAAATTTTCACAGAATTTTCTCCGCACGAAGAGGAAAAATCACAGAAATTTTCAAGACTGGACGTTAAGTAGTTTTTCATTTAAAAAATAAAGTATGACAGGAAGTCTGCGACGTCGCAAACCGAGATACGTGGTTTGGTAGTTTCACCGTCGATATCCAGCTTTTTCACACAACTTGACAATCCTAAATTACACCATCACAACAAATGAGATGCAGTGTGCGGTCCGAGCTTACACGACCTTGACATTGCACGTTCACAGATGTGACCATTGCGCAACTCTTCCTGGACGGAGGATGCTACACCTGGAACGGGCTCAAATGGATGTATTTATGCTGAAAGGAACTATGTTGCGCACAAACCCTATGCTCATAGGTCCTTTTAGCATAAATACGTCCAAACGGTTGGCAAACTCGGTATACTAATCTGCCCTGCTGACCTACAACCGCGCATCTGACCACGTAAGCTTTGTACAGATACGTGGTTTTGACTATGAGGGGCGGTGATGATCCTTGTGGGGTGAGGGCATCACGACCTCAAATTGGCTGGGAATCGCTTGAGAAACCACTGACAATTTTCTCACTCCAGGGAATGAATAAGTGAGTATTTTTTTAAGAGCATATATCACCCATGCTGGCGTGCTAGAGTAGAACGCCGTACGAGCATCCGAGAGCTGCCAAATTTCCCTGGATATAATATGTATTTTTGACAACGTTCATGCATAATTTTCCTTGAAATTTTCAGATATTTTAGATTAAATTGCATACAAAATTGTCTGAAAATTTTCGGAAATAATATTCGCAATTTTCTCAGAAAATTCGGTTTTAATCGGAGGAAATTTGGCAACGTCTGAAGGCTCAAACGGCGTTCTTCCTTAGCACGGCGGCGTGGAGCGATTACACCAATGAGAATGACACAATGCAAGTATGTTTGTGCCTGGCTACAGGAAATTGGACTGCGTAGTCCACAGAGGCAGCGTGTACAGAGACATTGTTGTTCATAAGGACGGGGAAATCGAATTTTGAGATTTTCGCGGAAAATTCTCATGTCGTGAGCGATTTTGTTCGTTTTTTTGCCGATCATTGACACAAATAAGTTTAGTCATAGCTGCATCTCGATTGGCACGATTTTTGGCTCTCTGGAAAATCTAGGCAAAAAACGTTTCAAAATCTCCGACCATATTTATTTTTATGGGAGGAAACTATAATCAAAATATCTCCTCCTTTGCTGCACTGGAAAAAAGAAAAACACATTGGATGTTGAGTCCAGACTCTTGAAAACATTGACAAGAAAAAATACTCTTGATTCAATCAGATTTTTGCTTAAATCAAAAGGAAATCCGCTCAAATTAAGAAGCTTGGTTCTTGATTTTCGCAAAAATCCGATTGAATCAAGAGTATTTTTTCTTGTCGATGTTTTTAAGAGTCTGGACTCTAGATCCTATGTGTTTTTTTTCCAGTGTGTGGTACTTAGCAACGAGGGAGTAGAAATTCACAGAAAATCGCAAAAAATACAGACGGCTCGTTTCTTTTGAAAAAATAAAACTCGCGCCACCACGCAGTAACCAGCGAGCGAGCAGTTCGTTGATTTCAGGTCCGCCTAATCCTCACTGAGCGACACATAAGCTTCATTTGTTTATGGGCGTCGTAAACCGCAATTACCTTGGGGGCCAGACAATGGTGGGTTTTGAACTTCCCGCGCCAGTGACCGCTGACCGCGAATTGGGCGTCATCGCAGCAGCCCAAAAATGAGGCCGTGCTTTGGGCCGAATCGCGGATTAATCCGAGAAAACTCGCGAGCCGCCGTGACGTAAGCAAGAGAACAAGAAATCCACATTTGGTGTATTTTTATGCGAAGGCCGCTCGGGGCGCTCCCGTTGCAACGCAACGTTGCCGCTACCCCAAAAAATACACTTTTCTTTTAAAAAAATCTCCCAACAGAACTTTCGATGTGCCCGGATCTCGGAGACCGAATATTGTCGGCCCTCATAAACGAAAATGCAACATCCGTCGGTGAACTTAAACTGCTACGAATATTATTTTTCCAAATTTATAAAATTAACAATTCTCGACGAAAAAATTTTGTTGTATCTTTTAAATTTTGAAAATTTCAATTTTTTTTTTGGGGGGGGGGGGGGGGGCAAAAAAAAAAATACAGAGAATGCTCTGAAAGCTCTGCGATTACCTACTTACTTTTAAAGTATAGGCAAAAACATATCCGACAACCGGGCACCGTTTTTTTTAAAGGAGTATAGTGCCGTGCTAAGGAAAAACGCCGTATGAACATTCAAGAGTTGCCGAGTTTCCACCGATAAAATGTTCATTTATGAGGAAAGTTATCAATATTTTTCTTTGAGATTTTTACACTATTTGGATCAAATTACGAACGGAATTCTCTGAAAAATCGGAAGAAAAATGTTTATAAATATTCTCATAAATTTGTGATTTATGAAAGGAAATTTGGCAACGCCTAAAGGCTCATACGGCGTTTTTCGTTAGCGCGGTAGTATAAGATTAAGGTTCAAATCCTAAACCAAACCTCAATATACATTAAGTGAGAGAAAAGTCATCAGGACATAAATAGATGATATCAGGGTGCAGCAAACCACTTATTCGTTCGATGAGGTGACGTACAGTAAACACGGGTCTCATTGCAATAGATCACGCTAACTTCCAATTTTTACGATGAAACACTCATTTTTCTTTGAATAATTGCAGCTCATTACGTTCCCGCAAAGTTCTCATTTTCCATGTCCCGGTGACAAGAATTAAAAATGCAATGGCTCAGCTGGTGTATTGTAGCTGTGGACGACGCGGATGGTAAATTCCTCGCCGGACTAAGAGGAAAAAGTTTTACTTACGTATAGAGAAAATACTAATTTCCAGCCGGAGTATGTCAACACGACCTGGAAAACATACTTCGAGACGTCGCGTCGCACTACGTGCGGCCAAATCGTCAAAACAGCTCTCATATTCTTCAGTTCTGTGAGGATTATATTGCACCTTTGACAAATAGTTTGGAATATATTTTGCAAGTAACTAGTATGTTTTACCCATATTAGAAAAAAACGTCTAGAAATGATGAAATTTCAACCTCCCCCCCCCCCTCTTAGAGGATGGCAATACTTCCTCTACCCTAGGGTAGTGAGAAAATAAAACATACGTGCCATAGTTGTTCAATGACGATGGGGGTTTTTATGAATGAGCCAGAAGAAAGTAGTTTCTTATTGCAAAATGCAGTCCATTTGGTGACCATCCGCAAGAAAAGGGACCCTTGGACCCTGTTGTACCGAAAAAATTAAAATTTGGCTAGATACCTATGAGACTGCATTGCTAAGAGGCATAGGCGGACCCAGAAACTTCGAGCGTGGTGGGCGAGGGGCGAATGGAGGACCCGGGTTCTTTTCCGAGAAAATTGTCGAAATTTTAAAGCATCTAATATGCAGATATTGAGTCAATTTCGTCATAAATATACCAAATATAAGCGTTCTTCTTTCTTATTTCCTCTACCCCTTCCTCCTCTTTTTCTTCCCGTTTTTCTTCCTTCTTTTTATCGGGCGAAAGGAGGGGGCGTATGCCCCCATTAAGCCTCTTATATACGCCCCGCTTGAGTCGGCCTACGTGAAAAGGAGTGCTTTACTAGTATCAATCAATATAACACTGGCATCTAGTGTAAGTATAAATCTTAACCGCTGGAAAAATTAATCAGAAGTCATGAAAAACCTTTTCTCCAGGTCTGTAGGTACTTCCAATCAAGCTCTCCCACCGCGATACAATTCCGGAAGTTGCCTAATAGGCGCGGCGCAAGGCTTTCTGATATCATCGTCGTCGTGAGGAAGGTACGCATGCACCGCGGTCATTTGGCTTTTCAATGAGCAATTGAACTCTGATCTTAGGAGCCTTCTTCAAAATTGACGGCGCTCACCAACCAAGGTTGGCAACGGGTGGCTTATGCCCCACATCAGGAGTCATTTTCCCGCACTCACGTATCGATTCCCTGTCCGCAGTGACATGAATGACTCGCCGCCCTACGGAACGGGATCCCTTTCGCCTTCTGCTATTCAAAACTACGAATCCCTTCAAGTGAACTCGAGTCGTGTCAATGAACGCAGTGTTACCTGCCTCGTGGAATTGAGCGGGTTATTTGGAGACGGGCGTAAACACCAAAAGTCAAGTTTCGAGAAAAGTATTTATCATGGTATTAATTCCTGGCATTAAATCCTGAATGGTCGTCATCAGTGTGCTAGTGTTGCACCAAACAGCGAATCTCTTGGAGGGAAAATTGTGCTCATATGAGCTATTTCCCTCGGTATTGAGTTTTTCAGCTTTATGCTGATTTATAACCCACGTTGGCTAAAATTTCCAACTTACTGTCTTTTGAGAAAACATGAAAAGAATTGATTTCTTCCACAATGCAGCTCTTACATGTGTCAGGAATTTGCGATTTAAGCACTTTTCCTTTCGTAAAAATTTGCGGAAGATGATGCCACTGGTTTTCTCTGAAATCAACTCCAAAGCTCAAGAAAAGCTCTCCGAGTGGAGGTCGTAATTGGGTGGGGGGGGGGGGATATCCCACAACACCCTGAGAGTCCACCTCTATATCTAGTCAAACTTTCCATGCAAATTAAGGAGCACCTTAGCAGGGTTGCCGGTTCAGTTTTGGAATTCCCCAATAAAGTGGCAACCCCGTTGTGTATTTGCTCCCTATCTTTGCATGGAGAGTTCGACCATAGACCTCGGCCCCTACAAACCTAAGGGGATACTTCAAGCATTGCGCAATGCGCGAAACCCTTGGCTCCTACAAACCTAAGGGGATACTTCAAGCATTGCTATGTAGAGGTGTACTCTCAGGGTAGCGTGGAATATCCCCTCCATTACAGTTTAAACTTTGAGCCTTTTTTGTAGTTTTGGAGTTGATCGTAGAGAAAACCAGGGGCACCGTCCTGTTCCTCGCGAAATTTTACACAGGAATCAGTGCTTAAATCGCAAATTCCTGAGCAAGAGTTCCATTCTTCATATTTCTTAGGTTGCGCAAATTATTCCTTCGCAGATCTTGAAGTACGGAGTGTGATTCCTGAAGTACTAATCGTGATTTTTAAGTTACTATCATCACGATACATCACTTTTTTTCGCTCTCGTAACCCTTTTGAATCACCGCCTGCTTTCACTGCGGCGCACAGTGGATTGAGTCAATGGGAGGGGTCGGAAAAAATTTGGAAACTTTAAAAGCTTATAACTCCATGTGTACAAAACTTTGAGATTATAAAAATGGTTTCATTGGTTTCCTCGTGAGATTCATCTTCTTAAAGTGTCCCTTAAATTTTAAAATGTGACGAACTAAACATCAAAATTTGCAGTTTTAGCCAAGACCTGTTTTTTGTGTCCCAATTTCATGTCCGACCTCTCCAATTAACTCGATCCAATGTGCGGCGGCGAAACGAGAAATCAAAACCAAACATTTCCCAATTTCTAATTGGTGGATAGCACTTCCCTAGCTTAGCGTCAAAATTAGTCGAACATGAACACAAACTGACAACGTCGTGGTGATCTTTTTGGTCACCGAGAAATCCGCTCTTATTCATGAATCTACTGCGCGTCCTTCTTTCCACCGCGGTAAATAATCTCAAAGCCAAGCTTCTCAAATTTCTAAACTCTTTTCATGTGGCTCGTGGCTTTTCCCGAGAGTAAACTTTCTGCGCAGCAGACGTAGCTAGCTACCTACTCGTCACACTAAAGACTATGAAGACATTATAGTTCCAGCAACGTCCTTCTGTTTGTGTATTAACGATGATGAAGTTCCTGGGTGTTTAAAAAGTGATTAGAGCAAGCTTCGGGTGATTTCCTTGCCCTCTCAAGGAAACTTGTTATAATCCTACACGGAGAAAAAAAATTCGTGCGTGGGACCCGAAGTTTAGGTCATATGGATCTCTGAAGTTTTCGGATTGAGCATCTGAACTATTTAGGTTCAGCTGCTGAGGTTTGGATCACACATGTGAAACTTCAGTTCTTACATCTGAAGTACTTCGGTTTTCACACCCGAAAAACTTCGGTTCTCACATGTGAAGTACTTCAGATGTAAAAACTGAAGTTTCACATGAGTGATCCGAATCTCTACAGCTAGACCTAAAGTGTTCAGATGCTCAATCCGAAAACCGCACGAGGTTTTTTTCTCCGTGTAGAGGAAGATTGGAATTATTTTCTACTGATAGAGCATCATATAAATCCATGCTTTCTAGGGTTCATGCGGGAACCGAGATGCGTCACAGTAAGCATACTTGTTTAATCCGCCCTCAAGGAACACGCGACGCCGAGGCGAGCGCTGATTGAAGTCTACCGTCCGGGTGTGTGATCAAAGTGAAAATTTGATGTCTTAAAATTGACGCGAAACGGTTAATTCCGTCGTCGAGTCGTCACTCTCGTCCTCGGGCGGGAAACGCGGAAGAGTCCCGCGAGTCTTTGACAGTTTACAAAGTGCCGACGTCCCTGGCGTCGCGACGCCTCGCGTCGGCGGAGGCGGCTACTCCGCCACGCGACCCGCGAGCCCGTGCCGCGATGCGCGGGCGTGAGGAGGTATGCGCCGCGACGCGTGGCCTAGCCAGGCAATTTATCAACGCGCGGTTACTTTACTGCTCGGGAGTCGGGCACGATCTGCGGATACCGCCACCGCACAGTGAGGCAAACCCTCGGGTGAGGGCAGACGTAGCCATAAGGGGCCGTCCATAAATTACGTGACGCAATTTTTCGGAATTTTGGTAACGCTTTTTGATGTAAGTGTGTAGCCCACAGTGTTCGAAACTCACAGGCGTCAACGCGCCAAATGCGCCTAAAAAATCGGCCATGGCGCCTAAAGTGTGAAGGGTCTGCGCCAACGAGGCCCCTAAAAATCTGAATTTTCATAGGTAGTCGCATAAAGAAAGAAAAACAAATCTATTTGAACTGACAAAACTCAGAATTTTCAGCACTCCAAGTGAAAGCTTGCTTTTTCTATTCTTCACGATTTCATTCTTAGTGCTTTTGTCTTCCCCAAGTTACAGCTACTTACTAGTTCTGTTGCGAAAATACCTTGCATCTAACTTTTCACTGAATGCGCCGTAATATATAGGCAAAAAGTATATAGGCCTTGCGAAATCGTGGATCGAGGGAATAAGGCGGGAAATGAGAAGATGCGATCTGCCGGAGGAGCTCTGGCAGGATCGCTATCAGTGGCGGTTGGGTGTCGCAGAGCGCACAGAAACACTTTAAGAGCAACTTGGTAGTTGGTTAGTGTAGCCCATAAATGCCACTATCATCAGAAGTAATAAAATAATAATCCTCCTGAGTCAAACTATATTTTTTTTTAAAACAATAAAAAATTTCTCGACCCTATCCTTTAACACGTAAAGACGAAATGGCGTAACACTCTCCCCGTCCCCCTCCGCCCTAAATCGTTTCTTAATTCATGGACGACCCCTAAATTTTCTGATCGAAGAATTTGAGGTGTCTGGAATTTTGCGAGTCTCATGTTGATGGCCGAGCTGCGGAACCACCTATCTCCATTGCGATGTTTCAAAATTCCCACTTCTACTTGATTTTTTCAAAGAGAAACAAGCAAATTTGTAAAATTGTCTTGTTTCTCTTTAAAACAATAAAATCTGAGCGGAAAATTTGAAACATCGCAACGGAGTTATGTGATTTCGCAATTTAGCCATCAACATGAGCTTTAGAAGTCAATGCATCATGTCTGACCAATCTCACCGATTTACTCCCCTGTGCGGCGTGGGCTGCTTTGCTTGGTGGCATAAAATACCTCAAGTTCAAGTTCAGTTACCAACCAAGTGCAGTCGTCAGCTTCTACTGCAGATTATTGCCGGTTGCGGCACTTTAAAAAGTGAGAGAAGATTCTACGCCATTGTCTCTACTCATTCATAGATGAAAGTAAGGACTTTTTGTGGAAGGGACGAGGTGACATGGTCCCTGTGACCACTTCCAATGAAGAAGAGAGCCTCCATGGAATAATTTATTGGGGGCCACTTCGCTTGATATATTCATCTCTGCTTGATTATGGTTTTAATGTAAAAAGACACAAAACTTGATCATAATCAAGCCAAGTAAAAAAAAAAAAAGTGATTACATAGGTAGGTATACTATTTTTAAAAAAAAATACCAATGACATTAATGAATAATGATAAAATAAACAACAGAGAAAGGGTCATTACTAAAAAAGCAAAAAAAAAAAAAAAACTATTATTCACAATGCCTCTATTCTAGCCGATGAAATTTCTCGTATTTGTCAAAACATCAATATGGTTTGTTGATGACAAAATCGTAATGAATTGACAGAATGAACTGTGCCAATAAAGTAGATTTGAGGTTTATGTCCCACTGATTTGGTTGGAATCGACGGAGATCGATGTGCCGAATATCGCAAGGATGACGTGACGTACCTATCCACTAAATCAGTCTGTGGAAAACCCGCCCTAAAAATGTTGGTACCCTACACCTACAAAAAGAGGTTGCGATGGGCAGAGTTCAAAGTATTTTATATTTTTTTCCTGAAATGGAAAATTTGAAGAAAATAATTTTAAAGGTGAGAAAATTGACCACTCTTGTAAAATCATACAGAGTGACTAATCCCATTTTAACACGTGTTTAGCAAATTAAAACATGCCAGAGCTCCTCTAATAAGTTAATTGCTCAATTTAGAAAACGAGAGAACATACACGTGCTCAGCTCACTTAGTGTATTCCACTCAAAAATAAAATTCATCCATTTATGGTCAAACCATAATTCTATTTGAGATCATCGGAATTGTTTCTAAAACGCTCCGCATTTTTTTTTGGAACGAATATAGAACCGGTTGGCCTAAGGCAATAAAAAGCCTCGGCTTCGATTAATATTTTGACCCATAGGGGATTTATTCCAATGCCGACGGTAGACGCATCCTACTGCGCATGTTAATGCGTGAGATTTAATCAAATGCTGCTCATTTTTTCAGTACCTATGACTAAAAGTGAGATGTGCAAAAAGTGAACTCGAAGCAAGTCCCATAAAATTGAGACAATAATGGTTCGTTAAAAAAAAAGTTAAAAGAGCAAGGGCACACCATTTGCCTTACATTCTTTTTTTTCCAAAAATTTTTCCTCATGTGTGAATTTTCAAGCCAATTTCTAACTTTCTGTCTTGGATGAGATCCAGGGCTCTTTGCGTTCTTTGGCTAATTGAAATCCATTATCTTAATTAGTTTACAATCACGCGACAACTTATATGAACGGATCACGTCCGGTGCCATGCTTGAATTACGTTGAGTCAATCAAGCAAACTTATCTTTTTACCGAAATTTATCTTACTTAAGTAAGTACAGGATCAACTTTTTTGTCAGCGGAGGTATTGGATTGAGTTTGGCGGAAAGAGAGCAAGATTTTCGGAAAATAGGGGGTCTAATTACCATGGAATTTCTTAGTTATACTTCTCCTGGGGAAAATGTTTTGTTTCAAAATTTCAATTTTAATAGACGTAGAAAGCTTGCGAGGTCATTCATTTAATTTACCGAACGGGTCACTGCAAAAACCATCGTTTATTTTTATTACTATTTTTTTTTTTTTCAAATGTTTAATGATTTGGTTTCCCTCTCCTGAATGCTGAATGATCCGGATACACTCAGATAGAGAACCAAGTGTACACTTGTTTCCATCTTAAATGCCCGCACTCAAACACACAAAAATAGAAGAAAGTCCCAATTTTTATATTTTTAGAAACATAAAAAGGAACCGATATTTTCCCACGTCTTTCATAAATTTCTGAAATTTCATGAAATATCTCACGTTACATTTGAAGATTTTATTTTTCATGAAATTTTGCCACCCTGATAAGGTACCCCTTAAGGAGAGAAGAAGATAGGTATACTGCCGTGCTAAGGAAGAACGCCGTATGAAACTTCAGGCGTTGCCATATTTCCGTCAGTAAAAGTCAAAGAGCTTGATGCAAAAACGGCTTTTTTCGCCCCCCCTCTGGAAGTTCTTCAGACTTTGTCTATTGATTACTCATACTTGAGCGCTTCTTTTCCCAAATTTTCAGACCCCCAAAAAATTTTGGGGGGGAGCTAGGGGGGGTGGAAGTCAAAACCTGTGAACCTCGATATCTCTTGAACGAAGAAAGATATCGAGGTCCGGTTTGGACGAAAAATCGTCTAAAATTGCATACTTTAAGATTCTAAAGGTCGAAATCCCGATATCACATTTTTAAGTCAACATATGTGCTTTTTTCCAGTTTTTAGGTCTAGAAAATTTCTTTTAAACGAAAAATTTACAAAGATCTCAATTTTTTATTTGAACCAAAACCAGTTTTTTAAATTGTTCGTCTTTTTCCGCATCCAACGAGTGGTCGTATAAGCTGGGGAACCGAACGGTTCCGGAGTTATGATCGATTGAAGTTTCCGCTCAACGCGCGCCGACCGATTTTCGCGCGCAAAAAAGTCGGATTTGACTGTTATTAGATCAGATTGAATGTTCAAACTGAGCAAAATGCATTATTAGGGACTCTTGAGGGTCGCTGAGTTCAGAAATTACAGATACTTCCAAAAAATTCACGTTTTTAAAATTACAGCTCCGGTACAGGACCACTGAGCGGCGGTCGGCGCTCAGTGGGCCTCTAAAATAGCGCTCGGAGCTGTAATTTTAAAAACGTGAATTTTTTGGAAGTATCTGTAATTTCTGAACTCAGCGACCCTCAAGAGTCCCTAATAAAGCATTTTGCTCAGTTTGAACATTCAATCTGATCTAATAACAGTCAAATCCGACTTTTTTGCGCGCGAAAATCGGTCGGCGCGCGTTGAGCGGAAACTTCAATCGATCATAACTCCGGAACCGTTCGGTTCCCCAGCTTATACGGACCACTCGTTGGATGCGGAAAAAAGACGAACAATTTAAAAAACTGGTTTTGGTTCAAATAAAAAATTGAGATCTTTGTAAATTTTTCGTTTAAAAGAAATTTTCTAGACCAAAAAACTGGAAAAAAGCACATATGTTGACTTAAAAATGTGATATCGGGATTTCGACCTTTAGAATCTTAAAGTATGCAATTTTAGACGATTTTTCGTCCAAACCGGACCTCGATATCTTTCTTCGTTCGAGAGATATCGAGGTTCACAGGTTTTGACTTCCACCCCCCTAGCTCCCCCCCAAAATTTTTCGGGGGTCTGAAAATTTGGGAAAAGAAGCGCTCAAGTATGAGTAATCAATATACAAAGTCTGAAGAACTTCCAGAGGGGGGGCGAAAAAAGCCGTTTTTGCATCAAGCTCTTTACCGGGAAGATTGTGAATATTTTTTTCCAAAATTTTCAGATAATTTTGCTCGCGATATAATCTAAAATATCTGAAAATTTCAAGGGAAAATGTGCATAACTTTCCTCGAAAATACATGTTTTATTCGGAGAAATTTGGCAACTCTCGAATGTTCATGCGGCGTTTTTCCTTAGCACGGCAGTATAAGAAGCTATTATTGATACGCCTTTCAGGAACGGATTCTCTTTTTATGAAAGGCCTTCGGAGTCATCGAACCGACCAGACAGCGCGTCGTTATTTCACGCAGTTAGCGGCCTGAAACGGAGGCTGAACCCGGGCTGGATCGATCAATTTTCAGGGTTGATGAATTTTCGCGGAGCTGTCGCGCGAAAGGGAGCCTCCAAGCTCCTCGAAGCTTTCAGCAAAGCACAGGACGCGGGATCCCCGGTGGCAAGTGACAGAGGGAGTCGTTTTTCATCGTCGGAAGGTCCTCGTCGGAGCGGAAACCGGGACAAGGTCATTCCTTGAACCGTGGGTCCGGCCCACCCCCACTGCCCCCCCTCCCGCCCAGGACTCCCCCAATCAGAGCGCCCGACTTTCCATCGATCCACGCTCCCGCGCCTTCAGCTGTAATTTTTTAGTCGATAGGGGCGGGTGATCAGATCCTCGGGCGAACCCGATTTCCGTGACCTAGGTCGCAGGCCGCACGTTCGTTCCGTATGCGGACGCCGTGGCACTGCAGAAAATTACCCCTCGACGATGCGACGGATTGAGCGAGGACGAAAGGGACGACGCTGGTTGAAAGGAAAAAAAGGAACAAGAGAACGCGGGCTTGACCGTGAGGATCTAGAATGACAGAGTGCCTTCAAAGGAGATGTTGCATGTGTGAGGAATTTGCGATTTGACTATGGATTCGTAAGTGAAAGTTCGCGAGAAACACGATGGTGCCACTGGTTCTCTCTGAAATCATCTTCCAAGCTCAAAAAAAGCTCTCAAGTTGAGGCCAAAATGGAGGGGATATCCCACCCCGGAAAAAATGGAAAACGTTCAAGCTCATTCAGGATCGTTCGATTTTCAATGATCCTGAATGAGTTTGAATGATTCTTCAATGAGCATCAATGATCCCGAATGAGCTTGAATGCGCTGACTCGTTGGATCATTCAACTTGAATGATCCGGATCGTTCAAGTCGAACGATCCGGATCTTTGACCCAATGCGCTTGAATACGCTGGCCCATTGGATCATTCAACTTGAATGTGCCAACTTGTTGGATCGTTCAATTTGAATGTGCCGACTTGTTGGATCGTTCAACTTGTATGATCAGGATCATTCAATTTGAATGATTCAATTAATCGGCTTATTCAAACTCATTGGGCCAATGATCAGGCTTATCGTAGCTGAATCATTAAGAGCATTAAAATTGAACGGCCCAACATGCTAGCTCATTCAAGCTTATTAGGTCAACGATCCAGATTATTAAAGTTGAATAAGCCACTACTATGCCAGCGTCTGATTGGGTCACTTGGATAATTTTTACCTCCCACTATTCTACATTAATATAATTTGCTATGTAACTTTAATAAATACTCAATCGGGTCAAACTCTGGGACCTACCACAATGATATGATCACTTCAGCAGATTCGGATATTCAAGTATCGGTCTGATGAGAATCTATTATAAAGAAATTGTAAGAAGTATAGACGCAAATGCACATGGGTAGCCATTTTCACTTCGCAGTTTTTCTTCGACAGAAAAATGAAGGAATAAGGGAAAAGTTCAAAAACACTGACTCGCCAGAAATTTCATCCAATTCCTCTTGAAGTAAGCTCATCATCCGCTCTATTAGAGTAACAGTGTGAATGTACCTTCAATAAAAGTAGTGAATATTTTTGCTACAAACTATCTCCCACATGCTGTCAAGAATTCAAACCACAAAACAGTCATGATGGGAGAGGCTCGTAGCTTTGCCACCGAGTTGCAAAGCTGCTCTGCCGTGCTAAGAAAGAACGCCATATTAGCCTTCAGACGTTGCTAAGTTTCCTCCGATAAAAACCAAATTTACTGGGAAAATTGCGAATATTACTTTCCAAAATTTTTAGACAATTTTGTACGCAATTTAATCTAAAATATCTGAACTTTTCTAGAAAAAAAAATACATGAATATTTTCAAAAATACATGCTTTATCAAGGGAAATTTGGCAACTCTCGGATGTTCATCCGGCGTTCTTCCTTAGCACGGCAATGCTGCAGGGATACTTTCCATCGACAACTGAAGAATTTAACTAGAAAGAAACATATAAAAATAACAGCATAACCAAAAAAAATGTTGAATTGAAGAATAAACCGCGCGTTTAGAATTGCATGAGCGATGTCGCTGTTACTCTGATTTAAAAGAAAGATACCAGCAAAAATTACATTGGGATACAGGGGTATAAAATTGGCTTTGTCTCTGAAATAATTAATTTACCTTAGATTGTGCTTTGAAGTGATACAAGGCAGTAGGTAATTACAAATTTGTGCTTGAGTGTTTGTTCAAATGAAGTGTCATCGATGGAGAGAATTTTATTGAAGTAAAATTGTGTCCTCGGACCATAAAGTAGTGCATTTGATGACTGGAGCACAACTCACAGGTATAAGGTAACATCATACTGATAACTTGTTAAACGGTCAAGGGAAAAAAACAATAAATAGAATTTAAAGCGACATAGAAGAGAAATTACAGAACAGAGGATTTCAATTTTCGAGGAAAGTAGGGCCTCTCTCACTAGCTTTTCTGAAAATTCTTAAGATTAGCCTTATGACAGTAAAAAAAATGAGCCTTACATGATAATATAAAAAAAAAGAGACGAGAAATTGACATAATCATAGCAATCCTTAAGACAGGAGGATGGGAAAATATTTCAGCAATGTGGCAACGCCGTTACTTCCCCGCCTCCCACCACTCGTTTGCTGCGTGAAGAAAACAAAAGAAGATGACCGTTGAGCCAAGGAAGATGGAAATTCCACCCCCGAACCTGTAAAGGCCGAGGGGTCGCGGTATTCGCCACTTGGTCTGATCAGTCTTGCTGCCTGCGTATCATTAGCGTGTCGCCGCTCAGATTTTTCGTCTGTGTTGCTTTAAATTCTATGTATTTATTGTTTTTTCGCTGGACTGTTTAACAAGTTATCAGTATAAACTTACCTTGTACCTGTGAGTTGTGCTCCAGCCATCAAATGCACTGCTTTGTGTTCCGAGGACACAATTTTACTTCAATATTTTCTCCATCGATAACGCTTCATTTGAACAAACACGCAAGCACAAAATTGTAAGTACTATTGCCTTATTTCACTTCAAAGCACAATCTAAGGTAAATTAATTATTTCAGAGACAAAGCCAATTTTATACCCCTGTATCCCAATGTAATTTTTGCTTGTTTCTTTCTTTTAAATCAGAGTAAAACAGCGACATCGCTTATGCAATTCTAAACGCGCGGTTAATTCTTCAATTCAACATTTTTCTGGTTATGCTGTTAATTTAATATGTTCCATTTTAGTTAAATTTTTCAGTTGTCGATGGAAAGAATCCCCGCAGCAGCTCTGCAACTCGGCGGCAAAGCTACGAGCCTCTCCCACAATGACTGTTGTGTGGTTTGAATTCTTGACAGCGTGTGGGAGATGGTTTGTAGCAAAAATGTTCACCTTCAAACTACTTTTATTATAGTACCTACATTCACACTGTTGCTGTAATAGGGCGGAGGATGAGCTTACTTCTGGAGGAATTGGATAAACTTCTGGTGAGTCTGTGTTTTCTTAACTTTTCCTATCATCATATGTTTTTTTGGTTTTTTCCCCTTCATTTTTCTGTTGAAAAAAAAACTGCAAAGTGAGAATGGATACCCATGTACTTTTGCTTCTATACTATTTACAATCTTTTTATAATAGATTCTCATCAGACCGAGACCTTGACTCACTGGAAATCAACGATCAGGAGAATTCAAGCTGGCTGGGATTCAACGATCAGGATCATTCAAGCTAGTTGGGATTCAACGATCAGGATCATTCAAGAGTTTGAGGAGTTATCCCACTCTGAACCTGTGAGTGTCCACGTCTGCATCAAGGACGAACTCTCCCGCATGCAATGAAAGTGGACAATCACAAATACATTATGGCAGGGGTTGCCGGTGTTTTCAGTTTTGGAGTCCCCAATTAAAAGTGGCCCCGAGCAATCCTGTCAATGTTATTAGCTCCCTATCTCTGGCTATGGAGAGTTGTGTTCTTGAATGTTACGAGGTGGACTCTCAGGATCAACGTGGGATTATCCCCTCCATTTTGGGCCTCAACTGGAGATGCTGTTTTGAGCTTAGGAGAAGGGATTTTTCAGAGCAAACCAGAGGCAACCATCGTGTTTCTCGCGAACTTTTACACAAGAATCAACAGTCAAATCGCAAATTCCTCACACTTGCAGCATCTCCATTTCTCGTTCATCCTTCAAAGACGTCATCAAGACATAAAGAGTTGCTCTACAAATCGTGTGCAACAAGTCACGATATTAAAGCTGAAGCACGAAAGATACTCACATCCTTCAACCGTATGCAACTATTCGGGCCTGAGGGGATCTTTGTAGTATAAACGAGGAATTGAAGGCGCTTTGCCATTTTGGATCCTCTTAGCGAAGCCGCGCCGCGACGCGCCGCGTTCCGCGGGTGAAGTGGTGAGTACCTAGACTTTCAAAACGCCTTCATTTGCGTGCATATGCAACCCGGGCATCCGTAGAGCCCGAATAGTTGTATCCAAGAGTTAAAGTGATTGTTCGTCGCATTCGACACTGACTAAAGGCGCTTTTCTTGTTTCTCTCGCACCGTAACTTAATTCCAGCGTTGCCTATTGTGCCGATAAGTAATCTTTTACTGATTTCTTGTCAATTGTCAATTTTCCAATTAGATGCTTTGATTGTTCAAATGTATAACAACGTTGTCGTCCTAAAATTCCTAAAGAACGACAAATGTGGCTAAGTTCTTACATGGTTTTTTTTAGGAAAAATTTGAGTGCGCATCTCATACTTGTACTTTTTTTCGCTAAAAAGTTAGGAGAAAGTCCTATTAGAAATTTGAATCATAACCTACGGCTAATTCAAAGCCCGGTATGCGGCAAGATCCGAAGCTGGTAGAAAATATATCCACCGTTACTGATTGATTCAGCATAATCGATTCAAGAAATTATATTAAACATTTTTTATTTAAAAAGTAGGTAAAATATGAAAATACCACAGATCGACTTTTTCGAGATTGTCCTTTCAAATCGCAAATATATCGACGTTCAAATTCGAAACCACGCATCTCCATTGCGGTGTTTCAAAATTTCCGATCTTATTTTATTTTTCCGAATAAAAACAATGAGCCAACTTCATCACTTGAAATTTGTATACAGAATAATCTTCTTAGAGAGGAAAAATCAAGACAGTTTTAAAGAAATTACGTTGACTAGCTTTTCAAAGAAAAAAAAAAGTACGACAGGAAGTCTGTAACGTCGCAAACGGAGATATGTGGTTTCGCACTTCAGCCATCGATGTATAAATGTACCGAGTGGGCACACCTATCTACTGGTGCGTGGAATTTCAAACGGTGTAAGAAACGAGCGCATGGAGAAATTTACGCAGAAAAGGTTCAATGAAAAGAAAAGTGCAGTGAGCGAAAATTCCGACTTCTCAAAAACGCCAAAAACAACTAAAAATGATAGAGAGCCTTCAGAATTGAATCAGTGAGTTCGAAAACACACCAACTCGGAGAAAGAAAAAATTCTTCAGGAAACGCCTAAAACTGCGCAGCGGGCGAAGAAGTTAGTTTAAGAAAAACCTTTTTGATGCCAAAGAACAAAGTACTTCGGGACTTTGTAAAGCACCAAGTTGAAATCAATACACCATGTTTGATCGCAGAGAATTAAACGTTTAAAAATTTCCGAGTTGGTGTGTTTTCGTTCTCACCGACTTTCAGATGCTGATTTTTCATGATCTGCCCTAAAAAATTTATATTTTTCGACCTGAATATAACGCTTAAATATTTATATAACTTGTTGGCACAAGATATACTGAACCGAAAAAAGAAAACTGCAAAATCGGATGGTCACCCGTTTCCCTAGAAATGGCCAAAAATTGGTATTTCCAATGAAATACTTCGATTTTTCCCTTTTCCCGTCGCTGTTTCGAGCACTTCCGATTGCAATTTCGAAATGTCCTTTTGCGTGCAGATGCTTCTATCCGTAAGTGTTACTAAACCGTAAAAAAGTGAAAATCGAAAAAAAACCCCGAGTTGGTGTGTTTTCGAACTCACTATGATTCAATTACGAAACTCACCTCCTCCTAGTCCACCGAACATGTTGTCGTCTATTAAAATCGGAGATCAAGGAATGTAAACACTGACGAAATCCGCTGACGTCGCGACTATGAGTCACCAAATTCACTTGTTCGCGCAATTTCGCGAGCTGTCCGATCGTAGACTGACAATAAGGCGCAGAATCACCCGTGTTGCTTTGCGTCGAAAAATCATAGCGCCGCCTTGGATATGAACACCAGCGCTCTCTGGTGTTTTCCCCGCGAATCGAAGCGCGAACGCGAAGATCCCTCTGAAAGCTCGTCACAGCCCGCGCTCGTAGACGGGTTCCCTCTTGATGACGTGTCCATGGACTGACCTTGAAGGAACTGCTCGTGTTTTCCGATTGCGCAGTGGGTCGGGAACGTCTGCAATTTTTAATTTTGCTCCTTCTTCATACGTGATGAGCGATGCGAACGATACTGAAATTTTTTTGCGCCCACCGATCTCCATGAGTAATGACATCATTTTGGCACCCCCCCCCTCCCCCGGTTTCGCTCTCTTCTCAAGAAATCTACGAGGGTGGAGCCGCCAGTGGCGCGGCGTGCTTTGCGATGTATCGATTGATCTGTCATTTAAACCTATGGAAAAAGATCGATAGACAATAATCGATAATATTCGATAGTGGATTCTTTACCATAGCTTCAAATTGGGAAATATCGATAATCGATCTTTCACGCCTCGCCACTGGCTGGAGCAAGAGCAACTGGGAGCTTGAAGATTGAAAAGTAGAAACCTCCAGCACGCAGCCATGGGCGGAACTAGGAATTTTCTGGGGTGGGGGGGGGGCATAGGAGGATAAAGAACTCGGGTTAAGGGGGGTCTGGGGGACTCCCCCAATTGCAGAGGTGGTCTGAGGTGCCTTCCCCAAAATTTTTTTGAAAATTGGAACGTCTCGAGAGCAATGTCAAGCCAGTCTCAATTTCAAATTAAATGGAATTGAAGACATTTTTCCGACTTGTTTCTAAAAAACTACTCGGCCCCACACTTTTTAGACGCATTTTCAGGCTACCCCCACGCAAATTTTCATTTTCCAAACTTCGTGGATGTTCCGATTTGATTAAATTGTTCTCTTCTTTTCCTCTCATTTCGAAATTTCGCACTAGGGAAATGTAGAATTATATATTTAAAGTCCGGATTTTCTGGGGGATCAAATAACCACATTTACAACTCGAGGATGGGAGGGGGGGGGGGCACAGTTCGCCCCACATGGCGTTCGAAAAATGTTGGATTTTTCCTCATCTTCTTCAACATTTCTCAAAATTTCAATTTCATATATTCCTTTTAAAAAATTATCCGGTTTTTTTTTTTTTTTTTTTTTTTTTTTTTTATTCATCCAATTTTTATTTCGAAAATAACATTTCCCTCGACGCTATTCATCGGTTTTTCCGCCACTCTACGCCCCCTACCCTCATTTCAAAATAATGTAACTTGAACCTTCATAATTTCTCTTCTCTTTCTCTCCCCCCCCCCTCCCATTCCTCAGCGTTTTATTTTACGGATTTCGTTACCATAGATAAGTTCATAATTTCCTGCGACCAAAAGGCATTAGATCAGACCAACCAAGGCAGGTGTCCAAGTTTTGATAACACGCTTTCATACGTGTCAATTTTTCTTGGCGCTTCTCATACAAAAATTATGTGAAACGAAAGAGCAGGAGGTTGTTCTGAACTTTTCCTGGACTGACCAATAATAAAACTCGCTCGTGACTTTTAAAAGCGCGGTGTACGCTTTGGTGCTGACCACAGTGGCTCGACCGCCTTCAATTCTGAATATATGCAAAACAAACATCTTTAGAGCATGATTAGTTGTATCACTGCAGGCGTTAGCAGCCTCTGATTCCTAGTTGTTCTTTGTGTCACCAGAGAGCGTCAAGTAACTAAGATAACAGCTGATGACTCACCTTTGTTTACCCATCGTAATCAAACTTGATTCATTTTTTGTGCTGAGTGCAATATCTATTTTTGCTTCGGAGAATCGCAAGTAATTGGTAACGTGTTCAGTTCAAGTTTTTATACCTGATTATCATTCACCAAATAATTTTGTCCGTCTTCCGTAAGTCTTCACATCTCTGAAATTATTCCTGTGTTGGTTATTCTAACAAGTCCATCTATTATCTACCCAGAGCAAGCAGTAAAAACCCTTCATAATTTTTCTGTTCATCTAGCTGATCTAGCTCTTTTATCTCACATCGAAAGCCGCTAAACCTATTCAGCACAATGCATTTTATCAGTAAATATGAATCTGTAGTTAGTTGATCTTGGATTTGATGGAGAATTTTTTTCTGTCAGACATGGAATGACACCTAAATATCTTTGGAATTCCCATTTCCTCCATGTGACATTTCAGTGAGAGCAATGACTCACTCCTTCAGAATGTCTGCCTTTGCATCATAATTCTAGAAATACCCCTGGTGTATTTTAATTTTTAGTTTCTCCATATTTTGCTGTTCCGCCTTGCTCTGTGTTATTGTTTCAGCTAGGATTATTATCTGTTGTCAATCCATTGCAGGTAGGTATTTGAGACTTCATCTCTCAAATCAATTGACTGAATTGGACACCAATATCCTAAAATCTTGTTCTTATTATGTTAAATGTCAGTTCTCTCTGGAATTTGATCATGCTGATAGCGCCTACATTATATGAATCTCAATTACCGATACCATCATTTTGAAATGTACTTACTTACCATTCTTAAAAAAGTACATCTCTTACTGCTCATTACTGAAAATAATTCCTTGATTTATTGATTTTCAGGAATCGTTTCTCACAATGTCTTTGTACCCGTCTTTGGAAGATCTAAAAGTGGATCAGCTAGCCTCGGTAAGAATCGTGATTTTATGATGTATCTTTTTTTGAAGTTCTTAAATCTCAAGAATACGACTAAATTTTTGGTTAGGCTCACTAGATTTGTACTTAGGTACCCAACATTGTAATTTATTCATGTCAACATGGAGTTATTGTTCACGCAATGCCAAAAATTGGTTTTTACGTAAATTGGTTAAATTCACTCAGTCAATCTACGATTTTACCCAGCAAATTTTGCGAAAAACTTTCTGGCATTTGTTTACTATGTGTTTTTTAGCGCTGAATCGGAATCTGAACTTAGCTACCTTTGATTTTTGCCGCTAAGGCCGCCGTCTTAAAAAAACGTTGCCAAATCTAATTTTTTGTCCAAAAATAAAAAATAACTCGTTCCTTTTGCGTCGGACGGCAAAATGAGCTATTTCCAATGTTCAAGGGATCTCGCTACAAACTAATGAAAAAAAAAAATTCTTACTTATAACAGTGTCTGTACATATACCAAGAGCAATTTATCAATTTTCGTCTTGTTTAACTTTCTCATTTTCAGGCACAATACGCTGCTGCAGGCTATGGACAGTCGAACAATGCACATTATGGCCAAGTGCATCATGCCTCCGCGCCATCGGCTCCATTGTCCACTGCTCCAATGTATCCCACGCTTGAAACTCAGTCTGCTGGAGAAAATGGTTTACCATACCCTGTTGCTCCTACTTTACCCCCGCCGTACGTATCTGGATCAACTCATCTTTACCCAACTCTTGACGATTACATGGGTCTGGATGTTTCCCCTGAAGCCCTCTCTCAAAATATGCCCAAAGAATCGTTCAATGCTGTCATGACAGCTCCACCTGTAAGTATAGCACCATTCACTGAAAAGTAGTGAACGATAACAGGGTGTCTACCAGTCCGGAAAGTCCGTAAAAAGTATGCATTTTCTAAGGTCAGTCCGTAAGTACCTTAAAAGTACGTAAATCTTGCGAAAGGTCCATAATTTTTCGCATTTTGCGCTGTGCGTTCAGTTCGATCGCCTGATAATTATGCAACCCTCCGTGCATTGGCCGTCTGGCGCATTAGTACAATGTCAGCCCGTAAGAGCTCGGTTGTTGTAGAGGAGCGGAACAAGGCATTTCCCTCGATTTGACGGAAACAGCCGAAAAGGCCACGGGAATATCCGAAGTAAAGCGTGCGGCAGTGCCAAAATCGAAGAATTGCGATACGTCGCAAAAAAGTACTTAAAAAGTACTTAATTTTTCCCCAAGGCGAGGTACTGAAATTTTTCCTCAAGTACCTAAAAAGTACTTATTTTATTTTTGTGGACCTCAGTAGACACCCTGGATAATATACGTTCTATGAAAACCTCCCTTTGCATCTTGCATCACTTGGCATAGTGGTTGTAGCGTTGACTCTATGATTAGGAGTCTTGGGGTTTGATTCCTGGCTGGACGATCCAAGTTCTCCAACAATGGTTACCTGGAGCTAGTTGTTGAGTAGGGACTGAAGAGGGATGGGATTTTAAGCGCTGGATACTCCCTTCAGGGGTTCTATGCGGTGAAAAAAAATGTCCATTATTGCTCCAGCTACTGCTGATTGGCACTACTTAAACCTACTGTCATATCATTTAGCTTTTTGGTCTTGGTGTTGCAGTGGTCAAGGCAGTTTGCTGCGAGCACCGAAGCTTCAGGTACCATCCTGAGAAATGACGAATTTTTAAGGACAATTGAAGCATTTTATGCAATAGGGCGTCTGTGCCATGTAACGCCACGACGATTGCCCAACTAAGAATGTACTTTGCTACTAAACTATTTGTGTGGACTAGTTGGATAGATTTAGCTGGAAGCAGCCATACTGCATGTCAAGTTGCCTAAAATTCTCTCGCGTCTTATTTTTTTAACCCAGAACTAAACCATTTAACATCTTTTGAATTGCTGTGAATTTACTCCAGATTACAAAGAGTATTTACAAAAAAAATTTAAGTTGCAGGGTTACGTAGTTTTCTGTTTTAAAAATAAAAATCACTGGGAACATATGAGGCAATGTCTGATGTAGTCAGGCTGCTTTCAGTTAAAACTGTCCATTTTATGACTGTATATAACTTTGAGATGAGATTTTACTCCTGTAATAATTAAAGATAAGGACATTTTGCCTATCTTTCTTACCTAAAATGGACAAGTATGAAACTGCAGAGGAAGGAATGATAAACAATCAGCCTTACAAACATCAAGTTTCTTCCACACTAAATGACTTTACCTTCAGCAAGTGCTGATCCATTATTTAAATTACGTGTCTCAAGAATGGTTTTGACTCATTGGTAGAGACTACTGTATCAATCATGTATTGTTCTCAAGAAATTTTAAGGCTATCTTATCTCAGAGATTATTTTTATCTGACAATGAGTGTCGAACTCGCCACTCATCCTTTCCCAGAATATTTTTCTCCTTCTAAAATTAAATTAAAAACTAAATCTTCCTACTCTCTGTCCAATTTTGCAGTGCATGGATTCTTCAAATGCCTTTCAGGTTAATATTCTTGTAACCTGTAACTTATTCTTAAAGTCAGGATTGATGGAGCAATTTTGCATACTTTTTTTGTGTGATGTCATTATGAGAACAGACTCTAAGATTGTAGTCAGAAGTAAAGTGTAATTTGACTACTGCAAAAATGGTGTATCTTTTTCTCATTCAGTTATTGTTAACATTTTTTGTGACATCTGAATGAAATACATATTAATCAATTGTTCCAGAGTGCTGTTGCGACTAAGTCCCCCAACAATATGGTGGCTCCAATCTCAGGTGATTCTGCTGGTCTACAGCGCGCTAAAGTTACTCATGGGATTCGGGAGGTAAACATTCAAAATTTTATTAGTCTTAGTTGCTTATCTATATTAGAATAGCAGTCTGTGACCCTCTTACATAAATTTAAAATAGCCACTCTTGAGTAATTTGTGGGTCAAGGCAGTGATAAGGTTTAAGGCAATGATAGTGTTTGAGGTGATGATAATGTTTGAGGCAATGATATTGTATAAAAATTAACATTGTCAAAGGTATGGATTTTGATGAAAGAAAACTATTCAATTCACGAGAAGAGGGATACATATTGTACTATAAGATATTGAGAACTAAAGTAAATAAATGCTTATCTCCATTGCAACATCCAAAAATCTCCGATTAAATTTAATTTTTTCAAAAGGAACTATAGCATAAAATATTTTCTAAATATTCTGTGGATATTTTTAATGAAGAGACCTCTCAATGAATTCCATGAAGAACTGACGGCAGGTGGCAAATTTTAAAAAAATAAAACATGAGCGGAGACTGACAATGCCATAACTACAAGTATGTATTTTCAACCAGTCTCATCAATATGTTAATACCGAAGATGCCAATTTCTATTACTCATTATTTGGACTACATTTTGCAATTAGGAGCTATAACTTCTGGTCCGGTTTAAAGACGGTGTATGTACCATCATTTTCCCTATGCACATGAGTGTTTTTTCAGATGAGCCGGAATTTATAGCTCCAAATTGCAAAATGTAGTCCATTTCCCAAGTGCAATGAGTGAAATGGAATACAATTGAGCTCTTGTTTAAAATTCAATTTCTAATCCAGGCACTAACCATAAAAAATATAAATTCTGCCAGGATGTCACTAATAATCATAGTGGAATGGTGTCTTTTTATGTGTGAAAACTCCTGGGGCAAAGAACATAGTGAGAAAGGGTTTTGAATAACATCAGATAAGTTGGCAGTCGTTTACTTTTGACCTTATGGACATCAACCCTTCTGGGCACGGCAGCAGCCTCAGTCAATTCTTCTCTCTCTTGAGTGCACTCTTTCTCTTTCTGTAGAGGTTGAGATCAAGGCTCTCAGAGCTCAAACCATCAATAAAAACAAAAAGGGTTGAGAGAAAAAGGTAGGCAAGGAAGTAAAAAATAAAACAATTTTATTTCACAATATTATTTCTGAAAGGGATGTCCATTCAAAAAGTGGCAACAGGGAGTCTTTCTGGAAATGAGGGAATGCCTATTGCCTGAAAGGCTGTGAAATGATAGGGGACTGATGGGTTTAGGTGTTGCAGAGCCTGGAGGGCGCCGTGTAAGCGGCTCTTGTGAGAGTATGTATGTATGTGTACAAAAATTATTGAAGTTAGTTTTCCGTATTTATTTCTGTCTGATTTAATTTGTAATAACTATTTGCTTGATTTTTCTTTAGGTGGTCTTGTGCAAAGACGAAAAGGGGAAAGTAGGTATTCGGGTATGTGCAGTCAATAAGGGAGTCTTTGTTTGCCTGGTGGATGCTGGCTCCCCTGCTGCTAGAGTCGGGATCAAATTCGGAGATCAGATTTTGCAGATAAATGGAGAGCTTGTTGCTGGGTACACCATGGAACAAGTCCATGGTCTGTTTAAAAAAGCCCCTGTCAATGGTATCCGAGTGGTGTTAAGAGACAGGTAATGATCTTTATAAATGTGAACGTAGAATCTGGTCAAGTCTTAATCTGTTGCCATGCACCTTTTAGGGAAATCTATATTCCTAATCCATGACAAAATTAGGAGAATTAAGGTCGAAACTGGACAAAAAAATCCCTTGTTATTATTAGGACAACAAACCGCCAAAACTGTACGATCTGCAAAATTGGTATCAGGAGATGCAAAATTTGTAGTAGGAAGATACTTTTAAGCAATTCATGGTGCTTTCCTATCAGGAATAAGTGAAATAAAAGCCAGCAACTTACTTGACAAACTGGCTCTGTAAAGCTACTTTTGTTTTCACAAAGTGTTCGACAAATAGTTTCTAATACTAAATTAATACTACGAATGAATGGCACAGGGGTGCAGAAACTTCCAAGGGTTCCCCCAAAATAAATTTAGGTTCCCCCATTTTAAGTTTTTGCAGAATTTCGCCCGACTTATGAAGTAACTCGGTCAACGGTTGGGCTCCCTCAAAATAGCGCTGTCAACAGTTTGGCTCCCCCAAAAACAGCGCCGCGCTTGACAATTAAGTTCCCTCAAAGTAGCGCACTCAACAGTCAAGTTCCATCTATACCCTAAAAAAAAAGACAAAGAAAACGAAACTCCCAAGGTTCCCCCAATTTTTTCGTCCTCACATGGGTTCCCCCATTTCACGCGAACGGCCGGTCGCGTGGTTGGGAATTTTCTGTACCCCTGAAATGGCAGAAGTGCGAACTCACCGATCTCCGTTTGCGACGTTGCAGAATTCCTGTCATATTTTTATTTTTTCTTTGGGAAACTTTTCAACGCATTTTCTTGAAATTTTCCTTGATTTTTCTTCTCTGTAAGCAGAATATTCTTTACGAATTTCAAGCTATAAAGTTGGCTTTTTCCTATTAGGAAAAATGAAACAGGATCAGAAATTTAGAAACACTGCAATGGACATTCGTGGTTTTGCTCTTTGGCTATTGATATACACTAAGTGCTTCAGGGCCTCTATCACAAGACTCTCACACAAAATCTCATGTTGACTCTTCCTCTTTCAATGATTATTTTTCTTTGATTTTAGGCCATTTGAACGAACTGTAACTCTGCACAAAGACAGCACAGGCCACCTTGGATTCCAGTTTAAGAATGGTGAAATCATTGGACTAGTCATCGACTCGTCTGCAGCCCGCAATGGACTTTTGACTGAACATCATTTGCTAGAGGTATAGCTTATTCTCATGATCTCACAAGTCAACTGGTTGAAAAGCCTTTTCTTAGGGTGATCTATAAAAAAAGCCATACATTTAATAAATCAATTAATATGAAGAATGAAGTATTTCCTCATTTTATATTAATTACAAAGCCCCATTTTAGTGGCATGTCTTTTCCTTTTTGCATTATTTCTGTCGCATCTAAATCGAGGCCAGGTGAATTCCTAGACCAAATAACATAATCTCATTAAAACTATGTACAATTTTACTATTCTTTTGATAATTCCCAAAGTTTAAAGGGGCAGCACACAACAAAAGCTGATAAACTTCTCCCTTGCTTTACAGTCATCTAAGTACGAATTCGTCAATTTTTTTTAAACTTGCTAGGGAGGTGAGGGTTTGAGGATGCTTTTTATTATTTCTACCATACTGCATAAATATTTTGGAAATTCAGTATCATTAACTCGAAGCCCCAAGGTATAAAATGGCACACCTCCCGAAAGTTTAAAAGCAATTCTGAGATCACAGTTTTTTAGCAAAGAATTTCTGATGCACAGTTTTTTGCCCTTGTGAATAGGACAAAAGGCCATGTATGATTGGCAAAAAGATTGTAAAACTGTAGAAATGCGTATCTCTTCTTACAGCATTGTAGACTTTCTGTCATTCTTTATTTTTTAAATGGAAAACTACTCAAAATCATTCCTTGTTAACCCCGGTGATTTTTTTTCTCCATGTGAAGAATATTCTGTAAAAATCCTGGGTATGAGGTTGGTATGGCCTCCTTCTGAAGAATATAATAGGAATGTAGATTTGCAACACTGCAACTGAGATACACATGTTTCCTGTTTCATCGTTGATGTATGCATATGGTCAGTAGAGAATAAGGCCTTTAATTTTCATTTATAACCACTTCGCAAAAATTATTTATTCTATTGATGGGAAAAATATTGAGAGATATCCCAGCGGGAAAGAAACAATTCCTGATAACTTTGGACTGCAGCTTCATACCAGATTTGGTGGCCATTTTGAAAATAACCTTCTAACATATTGTAAGTTGTGCTGGCCTCAAAACGACACTTCATACTCTTTATTTATGCTAAGAATTGAAAGCTCTCTACCTGAGTATAATAAGCTATAAAACTCAGTCGAGCATTGTCATCACCACAGAAATTTTTTTCGACAAAAATTAAAAGGTGTAAATTTTCGCTCCGTGACGTATTTTACTATCATCTATCTTTCCGTCTCATTTATTTATTTTCTTTCTATTTTATTTTTCAGGTCGATGGTCAGAATGTTGTTGGAATGAAAGACAAAGAAATATCATCAATAATTGAAAAAGCATCAAATGTCGTGACCGTCACAATCATTCCATCTTATGTTTACAACCACATCGTCAAAAAGATGGCCCCTTCACTTTTGAAGACCAAGATGGATCATTCTGTCGCTAGTTTTTAAGTTTGCTGCAGCAGAAGAACTGACAATTTTAATCTCATTTTAATGCAGTAACAAACTACAGATTTTTTTTTAATAATGCAAGCATTTTTTAGACTGAGCTTGAACGATGTTTTTAATGAGGACAAACAAAAGTTTGTTATTATTATTCAAAAGTAAAATCGAAAGTAAAGTTTCCTCGAGTCAGTAATATTGATGAACTTTATCGGCACATTGACTTCATCGTTAAAATCTTCTATGAATATCACACTATGGCGAAGAAAGTTTGTTTTGCTGGGACTTTTTTTTAATATCTCATGATTTTAAGTTTATCTAGCACAATCGACACCCTACTATCTTTTCTGGGTACTCCTGTTTCACTCATTTTCAAAATTTTTAAAATCAAATCAGCCCATGCAAAAACGTTTCCTATTGTAAACTCAAATACCTTCTTTCTCGTCATACTTTATCGATTACCTATGTTGGTAACCTCAGAAACATCTTGGAATTACTCATAAGGCTCTTTGGTATAATGAGATACTGGCGAATATTTTGTTACAATCACCAGAAACTCGATCGTGAATTCTGGAGCATGGTATCGAGCATGGAACTTCTAGGGAAAGCCTTATCCATTCGGCACCTATGCTCAGTGTGCTTTGATAAGTGTATGTATTCATTCAATTTATCTTCTTTGCTTTGGAGATACCTTACTTTTCCAGGTATTTTCCGATGGCTCCTGTAGTCATTGGAAAATTACAACACGTTTAGCTTGGGAAACATGTAACCCTATTGGCGTCCGGCAAATTTTCTGTCGCTTTTTATTTTTGAAATGGATAACTAATTAACGCTATTTCACTAAAACTTCCATGATTTTTCCTCTTTAGAGAATATATTCTGTAAAAATTTATTTAATTAGTGCTCCTCTAAAAGAGTAAAGCAAGAACTGATAATTTGACTCGCTGCAGATGAAATATGTTTTCCAGACTTGTATTTTTAAAAAGCCAAACATTTGTATTAAAAGCTCGAGCTTTTTATCTTGAAACGTCTGTTAATGGTCATAACTGTATTTTAAGGAAAAATTACGTGGCCTGTCATCTAACTATGTTAGATAGTTCTGCTGTATTTCCTCAGTTTCTTGAGATTGCCAATCATGAGTCAAATCTAGGATCCCGTTTGAGTACTAGAATGTTTTTCCATTTGCATTCCAAAAAATGTCTTCAAGAACTTCAATTGCTCAAATGATAAGCGCGTGTTCAAGTCAGCTTGAGCTTGGCCTAAGAGTTAAGTTGATTTAACTCAATTAATGGGCATTGTATTCCACTTAGTCAAACTTAGAGCACCTAAATGTGAAAACATTTTTGAAAAATCACTCATTTTAATGCCCTTGATTTACACCTAAGATTACTTAATTACTTTGAGTACTTTAGAAGACTTTTCATATTTTTGCTGCCATTTTTTTGTCAACAAGTTAAACTTGTTCACTGCTGTAGGGTACTATTGGATTAAATATTGCGTGGCAAGCATCTTTTGTAAAATATTATGAGACTTTAAGGATTCCTCTAGAAAGTAATAACACCTTCATTCATTTTCTGCGCACCTTCAGTCATGAGTGACCCCTGCACATTCCTAGAGGCCAAAATAGAATTAAGAGGTTTTAATATGTAGCAAAATTGAACTTTCAATGAAAATTTCCTTTGGAGGCTGCCTGTAACCTTATCGGCAGTGAACGTGTTGAACTGTTGAATGTTTTTGACCTAAGCTTGAAGCATACGTATTACGTATGATTGTGTTTTTTTTCCTGTAGTAATTAGCACAATCCTCTCCTTAGTGTCTCCTATTTTGAATTAGGTTAATGAAATGGACTCAATCTCTTAAGATGATATAATCTGCCTCCCTCTGCTAAGTGAAACATTATATTATTTTGCTGTAAATTAATATTTAATTCAATTGTTCGAGTTAAATCTCTTCATTTCTAGCTAGATAATACTTTTTATTTATTACTTTACTCTCGTTACTGAAGCTGGAGGAAAGGACTTCATTAGGAATACCAAGAAATTATAGGCTGGCTCAAGGCGAAGATACACATGGCGATTAATCGCTGCGAGTATCTAGGCCTTTAGTATTAGTATTATTTGATGTGATGTTCCTTACATGGAAGAAAGCCTGAGTCTGATAGGCTTTTAAATCTAACTTTCTGTGTAGCAGTGTCCAGGAAAGGAGGACTGAAAAAAGAATATGTACACCTTCAAATCTGAGTTTTTAAATGGAAGTGTAGAGCTGTTGCTGTCTATGTGGTCTTATCTTTCCGGTCTGGGGGAATCACAAGCTCTCCTCAATTGCCTACTAGGTGTTGCAAAACTTCCATTGGGTAGTGGGCGTGCAAATGCCAAAAATTCACTGTTCAGCCCTGCTTTTTTCCAGATTGGCATGTAGAAAGTTCGATCTTAAAAGTTCATCTTCTTCAGAAGGCCATACAGAATATAATATGAAATAATGTAGTCTTTTTGTCAATTTAGTGCTGATTTCAGAGAATACAAATACAAGACATACGTTCTAATTTGTTGCCTTCTTGGTACATTTAAGTGCATAATATCCTCCAGTCAGCTTTTCATTCTCATTAGTTCTTTTATGTTTACCATTAATGTTTCTTTTGATTTTAATTTTTCATGTTTAGTTAGGTTAGTCTTAAAGGCATTTAAACTTGTTCTGTGGTTCATCACTTTCTTAAGATATTTAAGCATTCCATTCACATACTTCCAAAACATGGTACCGAATTCGTTTCAAGTTGAACATCTGAAGAACAATAATTTGGAGCACTAATTACCAATTTGCAGAGAAGTTGCTGCCATTAATTTACTTCCTCATACATTTAATTTATTTATAATTAGACTTTTGAGTATTAATGATTTAAGAATAAATTGTTTGCAATTTTTTCCGGCATTTCATTTTGTTCGCTGTGATTCCTAGCCACTGATCTAGTAACTGAATTGGTCCTTTAATTTTCCTCTAAAGTTTCCATTTTTCCTTTTGAAATCTTCACATATGTACTATTGACCAAAGATTTCTAAATTGTATCCCTCCTAAATTTTCATCTAAATTTTATTTAAAGTTGTATTTCTATATCTTGCTACTTATGTATGCTTAAACATGTGATTTTGTATTCAGTTTCTAAATGTTTGTATGTAGTTTATCTATTCTTAGAATTTATATTTATTTTATTATGATTACACCATTTGCTCTAAGCAAAGAAAATCCATCTTTTCTTTTATTTCTCTATGTTCTAAATATCCTCATCTTATAAGCTGAAAATCCTTTATCCAGAAACGAGGTGGAACTTAAAAGGAGTTGTTCAAAATATGTACGGTGGGAGATCTAGAGCCATGCAAGCCTTGAATTTGAATCTGAACTAGACATTTACACTGAAATCAAAGGTAGTCAATCTTTTTTAAACCTTCAAAAGAGGCTTTTCTGTTTCCTCTTAGATATGATCCAGTTTTCGGGAATGATACATGCAATGTCAAAATCTAATCAGAGATAGAACAACCTCTCTAAACCTCACTTCATAAAAATAATTTGGCCACAAATCATCTTTTCACTGCTCTTGTGCATATCTTGTTGACTGGTGACTGAGCTGGACCGAGTTTTATAGAAAGGTATCAAGTTTGAACCAAAAAAGAGACGTTTCTTTCTTTTTCTTTTAACCAACAATACAAATATATTTATTCAAAATAAGAAAACATTATCATCATCAACAATAAAAACTTAAATTATGAAATAAAAATTACTAACAAATATTCCTGATGAATACAAAATGATATTCGAACAGACGGACTGCATTTTACGATTAGGAACTACGATTTCTGTCTCAGTTTAGAAACAACGTATTTACCACTTGTTTCCGTATGTATATAAGTGTTTTTACAGATTAGCCAGAAATTGTGGTTCTTAATTGCAAAATGAAGTCCAGATTTAACCGTAATAACCTCAACGCATTCCTTCTTGCATACTTTTTTTCATGTTTTATTTATTAATGTCATTAAAATTGTGATCAAGAAGATTGTCCTTACGAAATTATAATTGTCGCATGGTTCTTTGTTCCAAGAATAGCATATCAGAGAAACTTGGGCAGTGTCTGGTGTAGTTGCGCTGATTCCGATTTAATCTTGTCGGTAAACTTGTTACACAGGCATTTTAACATTGGAATATAGAAAATAAAAAATAAATTGAAAACAGAAAAAGTTAGGATAAAAGGTGAGTACAGAAGTGATGTTCCCCTCCTAAAAATATCGACAGGCAGTTTAAACCAGCTATCGTAAAATATGTGGTTTAGAGTGTATTGAGCATATAATAACATACATTAGATCGATATTATTCAATTGACAGTATCCTGCAGCGAATAATAGGGGAAAAAACTTGATAATTCAACGGACGAAGTGATACTTATTTTGGTCAAAAGACCAATCGAACCTAAAATGTCAAGTCATGCAGCTTTCTATAAGAAAAACGAAAAAACTGTTCACCTTCTCCTTGACTTTCCAGGTTCTTCCTGACCCTTGCTGTGACCCGTGCTGACATAAAACAGCACTTAAATATATAAATCTATAAGTAAAAAAAGATATTAATCATTAGCAATAGAGAGGAGAGGTAGAATAATATATATTAATCATTAGCAATAGAGAAGGAGAGGTAGAATATATATATAATCATAGCAATATCATTCAGACATAAGATCTATTTTCTCTGTGGATATCTCTGGCTTTTTCCCCGAATCAAAACAAACAACGAAAATAAGCAAGTCCAGCACGTTCAGATCAGTAGGGGCCTCGAATTTTCGAGAGAAATTATTACACACCACAACCACATTGCATTATTAGAGGAAAAATGTTCGGCAAATTTCCACGATTATGCTACAGAAGTTGAAAGATTGTTCCTTCATGCCATTAAAAATAATCTCCCACTAAATTATAGCCTCTTTCACCAAGCACGTGAAAACATTCCCATATTTTGGCCTTGGACTAGAGTCAAATTTTCGAAAAAGGACCGACTTCAACACAATTTAGAAATTTCAAATACCCTCGAAAATAAGATTCAACTTCAATACTTACTCTAAAAGCCCTCATTTACATGTACTAACCTCCTTTCTACACTTTTGTGTAGTATACTCTTAACCTTCATACCTCTCCGACTCAACTCAAGTATTGATTTTTTTTGCTATTTCCTCCAAATTTGCCCTCACTCCCCTCATTTGCCTCTCACATAGTCGTAAACTCAGATCTCTTAATCTTTCCTATTTTGCAAAGTGCAAAATAGGAAAGATTAAGAGAGTTACCTATTTATTCCATTTCTCACCCCATCAGATCATATCAATAAAGTGCCCTTACTCACTCCCTTCCAAGAATTCAACCAATCACAACCTCTAACTTTCCTTGTCCATCCCTTTCTGCTACCGTCACATCACCCAAATCGCCACCAGCGTCCGAACGGAGTCTCATTCCGCTCCAAACCTTCCTAGTGCACATTCGAATTTTTCTCCCCGAGCCATGGACACCAAAATCGCCTCAAAACAGTTCTGGGATGAACTCCCACTGTGAGGTCAATAATTCTGTTGCTAACCGAATTCTTTCCCTCGCCGTCTTTGATGGGATGAAGAAAAGTTCGAATTACTCCATCTACAAATCATCCTCCAAGACCTGCAAGAGACGATCTCTGACGGATTTCAATACATTCAACAGCAACGGGAAGAACAAGATCTCCTGGAACGCGTTAGACTTCTCTTTCTGTAATCCATTTTCTCTCGTTTAATTTTAAGTAAATGTAATTGTTCTATTTCTTCTCTTTTCAACCTCAAGGGGCATTTTGGCGCCTACGATATTGATTTGAGGTGACTCATCAAAGACGGCGAGGGAAAGAATTCGATTAGCAACAGAATTATTGACCTCACACCACTCGTCGATATCCTCAACCCAAAACTAACACACCTCCACACGGAAATCGTAGATCGTCGCGCTCAAATCCACCTCGAAAATCAGCGCCTAAAATCTAATCTTGAAAACCTATACATCCAACTCTTCAAAGCCTTCTACGCCGAATATTTAATCTTCAATCGATCCCCGGATGCATCGCTATTCACCAGAGTCCGAAGCCGATTTGGCTTCTCTCTACCAAAATCTTCAGCCGAGGATGATGAGGAATTCGAATATAGAATTCTTCAACTATGTGAAGCGGATATTCTATATCAAATCCACTCCAACGCAACACAACGCCGCACGGAGGACTGCGAGACATCGATATTAACATCCATCAAATTCCTTTTTATGTAATATTTGTATTAATTTACCTGTAAATGGTCTTGTATCTTTTTCTTCCTTTTTCTACTTGGGGGGCATCTTTTTCTTCCTTTCTACTTGTGTATTTTTTCCTGTGTATTTGTGATCAAAATAAATAACTAAAAGAAAAAAAAAATTTAAATAAAATAAAACAAAAAAGAGTGAATTGAGTGACAAAAAACAAAAATCTTATCACGTTCGCACAGAATCTAAGTCTCCCAACTCACATGTCCGATTTTTCTCTGTTCCATGGTTGCCAAGTTCATTTTGCCCTACAATTATTCTTCAAATACATACATTTGTCAACAGCCCTCTTCACTCCCCCTAGATCATTTTCCCTTGTAACGGCAATGTAGTCACATCTATCACATATTATCACATTATTGTTATAATTTCATCCTCATTTTTTTAAAACTTTTCTCCTTTTCATAAATTTCATTTTCTTTTTCTTGATTATTATCTTTAATTTCCTACTGCTCGTCGACTCTTCATTTACTATTGCTCACCTATTGTATTCGTAATCTGTGCAATCCCTTATTTTCCCTTTTATTCAAGCCATGTTACAAACATTTCACCTTAGTAACCAAAATTTGTTTTTTCTCAATCCTTCCAGATTCCTGTACATCTAAAAATCATGCAATCCAAACGTTTCGTCAATTATCATTTAGACTTGATGTTCAGCTTATTCGACGTAAATCACAACACTCCGCCTGTCAAAATAAAAACTCGCTTCTCACCAACTGATCTGTCCTTTCAAAATACAATTTTTGATAGAAGCATCAAACTTTTGTTAGAAAATTCAACCTTGTCATGCTTACTTACGGCTGACACCATCAACATTTTACATGAAAACAAACCTTCTCTCTGTTACATACACATAGCTACTCATATTTGATTTGTTACATCTGTACTCCTCTTTATCGTCTATACTATACTCTATACATCTACATTTAGCTATCTAAGTCTCCTTACATATGCTTATATACATCTCTATGCATTTAGTCTTCCTTCCCTTCTATGTACTTCCCTATATAATGTATTGTCACCCTTTACTCACTTAACCATTTTTCCTTATGTATTTATCGTGTGTCCTACCATATATTGTAATGTAATTCCAAGATTTTTCATATCTCTCACAGAGTCATGCATACTTATCTTCTATGTATCTCCTTATATATCCTTAACACATTGTTCTACCTTGCATTTACTCTCCATACTCTATTTATCCTCTGCTCGTCATCACCTGTGATCTACCTTAAAATTGCTGCCCTATTGATTGGCTCAGATAACTATCACTTATTCTTACAATTAATCATTTTATTCTCCCTTCTCCCTTATTTCTATCAATATCTTTACATACTTATGATGTTTATACTTCAAATTTGCATTTTAGCATATAATGTCTATTAAATTCCTACTACTTTTCTTATGTACTCATTGTGTCATTACTTATATATTAATTCACATTAATCTTATATCTTAACTCCTTATATCTCATAATTACACTATTCTATTCACTATTTAATCAATTACCCACAATTATTCTCATATACCTTTGTTACGTTTGAAGTTACTTCTAATATTCACCATCATTATACTCTACATTTTGCTTAATACTTTATTCACCTCTTATTTTCTTCGCAGCTATGTCACAGAACAAATCTCACTCTGCTCTCGAAACTCGTGTAACTTCGTCATTCATTCTCATCCGTGCTTTCAATCATGAACTCAATCGTAGAAGACAGTGAATGGAGGTGCCCGGTTCCTCTCCATAGACTCCTAAACCCTTGCATCGACGACGCAGAGTCGATACTTAACAGCCTTGCATCCACCTTAGACTCGACCAAATGGAGATACCGCCAAGTCGAAGAATTTCTATTTGATCAACACTTAATGACGCAATTTCTTGGATATGTACTTGCCAACAAGAAGCCCGACGCACAACTCTTCCTTTCGACCCACAAAGCACATAATAGAACTCTCCATGTAAAAGACCTTGAATCATTTGAGCTCTCGATCTCAATGGGTTCTGCAGTGCATCGAAGGTTCTATCGCAGAGGCACATACTTACATAAATGAAAAACGCGAAGAAACCGAGCTACTCGGTTCAATCAGATATCTATTTGTGTAAATTTATCATTGTTTAGTTTTAAGTTTTATTGTATCTTTTTCTTCATTCTTCTAATTGGGGGGCATCTTTTTCTTCTTTTCTACTTGTGTATTTTTCGTGTGTATTTTTGCTCAAAATAAATAACAAAAAATTAAAAAAAAAAAAAAAAAAAAATAAAAATAAAAATAAAATAAAACAAAAAAGAGTGAGTTGAGTGTAAAAACAAAAAAACAACAAAAAACAAAATATTATCCCTTACGCCCAGAAACTAAGTCCCCCAACTCACTTCATGTCCGATTTTTCTCTGTTCCATGGTTGCCAAATTCACTTTGCCCTAACAATTATCCTCAAACACGTACATGTGTCTACACCCCACCTCACTCCCCCTGGATCATTGTCCCTTGTAACTGCAATGTAGTCACATCTATCACATATTTATCTTCTTTCATTCTTATAAACTTTCTCTTTCTTTTTTCTCTTTCCCATTTCTCTTCTGTTCGCTGACGCTACAATTACTACTGTTCACCTATTGTATTCATAATTTGTGCAATCCTTTTATTACCTTTTATTCACGCTATGTTACACACATTTCGCCTTTGTAACCTTTTTTTTTCTCTTTCAAAATCCTTCCAGATTCCTGTGCATCTAAAATCATGCAATCCAAACGCTTTGTCAATCAACTTATTCGACGTAAATCACAACACTCCGCCTGTCAAAATAGAAATTCGCTTCCCACCAACTGATCTGTTCTTTCAAAATACAATTTTTGATAGAAGCATCAGAATCTTGTCAGAAAACCCGACATTGTCATGCTTACTCACGGCTAACACCATCAACCTTGTTCACGAAAGCAGATATTCACTGCAACTACTTCTCATTGCAGATACTAGTTTTAAAATCTCCATGTGCCTTTGTGAAAATAACATGGAATTTACTGAATCTCTTGAAACTTTTCTCTTAAATATTTTTCTTGTAAAGAACAGTCTTTTAAACGAGAATTTTTGTACTACACTTGTATTAGAATTCCAGCATTCATATTTTCTTTACAAACAAATACTCCAAGCCAAATTACTTTCACTAATCACACATCCCGCTTATCAATTATGGAGTTTCCCAAATTCCTTACTGATTAAGAAAAATTTTCAAAATTACTACGTCATAAATTTTACTTATAACACAAATTCTTGTCCCATCTGTAACTCATAACTTTGTAATCCGTGGGTTTTTGCTGCCCATCTGGCAGCTTCTTGTACCAACCCCCTTCTCATACGGGCGCACTGTTCTATTCACCGATTTTACGACGTTTTTATTGCACTTTTGCATCTCCCTACCGATAATGCAACCCTTGCACCTACATCTCACTCACCCTCGTTCTTGTTGTCTAACTTCCACTTGTATCTTTCAGATGTGGGACGAACCTGAAATATTCAATCAATGTCAATTTCTTAACTGTAAGAAACTTATCTTACACACTGACACATGGTGTTATGACCACAGAGTCTTAGAAACATATTTTACGTCGTCTCTTGAAAATTACGAGTCTTCATACGTCTTTCACCTCTTTACGCATGATTTAGCTATTCCGCAGCATTGGATTCATAAAATTATCTCTTATATCGGTAAAAATCCTTTTGTTCTATTTTACCTTTCTCTATTACCAGCACTTAAAGACGCAGTTCCTGGATTACTTAATTAACAGCAAAAAACCAGACACAAATCTCTTCATAGTGACCCTCAAAGCATTCAATCAACCATTACAAGAGGTGCCCGATCTCGAGCATTTTGAGCTGTCTCAACTCGAGTGGGTCTTGGAGACCTTGGAAACAACAATCACCGAAGCTCGCCTTTTCATCGACGAAAAGCGTCAATACGCAGACATTTTGGAATGCATCAAACCCTGCTGCACATGCAACCCCTGCAACTTAATCTCATTCACCCTCATTCTTGTTGTCTAACTTCCACTTGTATCTTTCAGATGTGAGACGAACCTGAAATATTCAATCAATGTCAATTTCTTAACTGTAAGAAACTTATCTTACACACTGACACATGGTGTTATGACCACAGAGTCTTAGAAACATATTTTACGTTGTCTCTTGAAAATTACCAGTCTTCATACGTCTTTCACCTCCTTACGCATGATTTAGCTATTCCGCAGCATTGGATTCATAAAATTATCTCTTATATCGGTAAAAATCCTTCTGTTGTTAATTTACAAGAACTACGAGCACGGAAATTATACATTAAATTATTCCATAGAAGTGACTATCCTATTGATTTTCGTTTTTACAAAAATAAATTAATTTTTCAAATTTTTATACTATAAAAGTGAATATTATAGTATTGATTTTCTCTACTTCCTCCCAATTTGCCCTTATTCCCCCATTCGCTTCTCACATAGTCGTAAACTCAAATTTCTTAATCTTTCCTATTTTGCAAAGTGCATCCTATTTATTCCATTTCTCTCTCCATCACATCATATCAATAAATTGCCCTTATTCACTCCCCCCCAAAATTTAACCAATCACAGCCTCCAAATTTCCTTGTCCACCCCTTCCTCCTGCCTTCACATAACCCGAATCGCCACCAGCTTCCAGAAAAAGTCTCATTCTGTCCTCTCCGTTCGCCACCTCACGACCTACTGTCTCAGCCATGAACACTGCAGTCGAAAATGAAGAGTTCTGGATCCCAGTACCCATCTTTACAGTTATTAACCCCCGCTTAAGTGAAACTGCCCACACGCTTATGTGAATTTTGTCTCAAATCGCCGACGCACAGTGGAGGTACCACCGTATCGAAATATTCCTCTATCAACAACATCTGAAAACCCAATTTTTGGATTACGTCTTTTACAATAGGGCACCAAATGCCAACCTTTTCCTAACCACGCAAAAGGCTTTCACCCGGCCACTGCCCTCATCGTCAAACATCGAACATTTTGAGTTATCTAAACTCGAAAATGTCTTGGATATCATTGAGATAACACTCAAGAAAGACCGTTACATCAAAGAACAACGTCAAGACTTAGACATCCTATCATGTATCAAATATCTCTTTGTGTAGTGTTTATCCTTGTTTAATTTTAAATTTTACTGTATCTTTTTCTTCCTTTTTCTACTTAGAGTCATCTTTTTCTTCCTTTCTAATTGTGTGTATTTTTCCTATGTATTTGTAAAAGAAAATAAAAAATATAATAGAGTAAAAAAAAAAAAAAATATAAAAAAATAAATGCAAAAAGTGAGTACCTTCAACCCTCAAAAAACAACGCTTAAAATCTACACTTGAAAACTTATATATACAAGTTTTCAAAACCTTCTACGCCGAGTACATACTCTCAAATTGGACCCCGGATGCAGCCCTATTTGTAAGAGTATAAAACTAATTTGTCTTTCCACTACCAAAGTCCTCAAACGAGGACGATGAAAACTACCTGTCGATTGGAGTTTTTAAAATTTAAAGAGGAACTACATCGGTAACATTTAAATATGAAAAATAAAGAGAATCAAAGTTTTTGGGTTTGTCACATAACCCATACAACTGGAACTACATCAAATCAAGAAGAACTTGCGATTGATGAGTGTAACATTTAGAAGTTGGATTAGCGTAAAACTTGAAGGATGCACGGTTATGAATCTTTAGATTCTGCTATGATTTCAAGTCAACATAGCTAATTAAAGGGGAGCCTATGTTGATCTGGAAGTAGTCCAACACTTTCAGGTGATTTTGAGAGTCATCCTCCACACCAGTTTCGTTGCTTGTCATGTCGAATTTGCAGATTTTTAGAGTTATGATGATTTCCTCTTGAAACTGAAAGAAACACAGTAAATGTATTAGACTCCATCTGATAAGAAATGCTTGTCCCAGCTGATGGATGGCTAACTTATTTAAAAAAAAAGGTATAAATGCTCAGTTTCTTCAGTCTTAGCCAAAATGCTTATGAAGAATTCTATAGTAAAGTATTCAGAAAATTAACTAAATGCATTACGGCTTGACAAAACTATCATAAGACGCATTTCACTATAATTTTATCTCATCTAAAATTTCATCAATTTTTCACTTCGGGTCCAATTTCTTCCCCACAAAACAACCTTACACAGAACACCAAAGAATTTGGCAATGGCTAAGGTTCGTTATAATATGAAATGATGTTCTTCACGACATTCTGTGCACAATGAGCTTTTGAAACCGAACTTCTTCTGCCAGGCAGACTTTTGGCACCAGTCTGCACTTAAATTTTGGATTTTAAAAGAAAGAAGTGAGTTCCTACGGGAGGAAATCAAATTCAAAACCCTGATCAGGAACCCTCACTTTGCTCTCAAACGGCAGTTTGCCTCTTCAAGCCAACTTTTTATCATTTATCATCAAAAATGTTTACTACAAGATCAAGGGCAGACAAGGCAAGATCAGAGGGGGCAACAGAATTTGATTTAGAGGATTTTTCATTACATGCAATGTCACTGGCTCTATTGATCAAATTTTTACCTTAATTCGTTGTAAATTTTCTATAGTCAATATACTGCATTTTTTCTCCATGTCAACTTTCCAAGAGGTTTCAAGGACCTGTGAAGACAAGTCAAGGAGGTTATGAAAAGGACAGAAACACAAAATTCTTGAAGTTTGAAGGAAACAAATAATTTTGTCCATCATCTTAAAAGAAAATCAGCATATGAGGACTTATATGTAACAATAGCAGATGTCGAGTTTCCACATTGTGAGAAAATCGCGCTTAAAGTTTTCAAAGCTTTGCACTTTGTCGCCCGTAGAAACGAGAGGATTCTTATAATGATTTTCATGCAGAGCAACTCTTCCTGTAAACAACACACGTTATACGATCTATGCAAGTGAAAAATTGAAGGAGTAACAGCGATTTGAAAAAAATGCGACATCCGCTATTTTTACTGAAAACATTTTTTTATGCATGAAACAAAGTCTACAGGAAGGGTAAGGCTTTTATCACGCAGGGCAGTTATTGCAAGTGCATTAGAATCTCTGCAGTATCCTGCCGTGCTGGCCGGGGAGAACACCGAAAACAGTGGATTCTCATATTCGCTGTTTTTACAAATAACATGGTTTTCAGTTCATATCTCGCCAAAAAATTACGCAGGAAGTCTGAAACTTTGCACAGGCATTCTTGAGAGCTCCAGAGTTCCAAAAAAACGTTTGCCCTAGAATGGTGGATGTCAGCGACTGCTATTGTTACAAATAAGTCCTCATATACAGTAGAACTTGAGAAGCTGGATAATCAGGAAATCAAAAATCCCCCACTAGTCTACATTCTACTACAATACTATCTATTTCCCCATATAAAAAATGTAACTAATTTTGGAATCAGCCATATACTTGAATTTCATATAAGTCAGACTTTTTTTCCCTTGGATACATTTTTTGGCCTTGTCATCAACTTTCTTAGCCATTAATTGGATATGAGCGAGGATTTTCCGTCAAAATATTGTTACAATGAGGCAAATCAAAATGAACCCCCACCATACAATATGCAGATCACAGTGAGAAACGTTAGGCTGAGAGACAATTTTTCCCAATTTCTCTATTTACAGAAAAAGAATCTGCATAGATGGATTAAAAACTTACATCATGGTTGACGGTGGCAACAATAGAGTGAGAATCGAATATCTGAGAGAGCTGGACATCAATAGCATTGCAATACACAAAATTATGTTTGCTGAATGTTATACAAATCCGTTTTTTAATGCACGGAAAACAAATTTCACCCGACTCAGGCAAATTGTTGAACAGATCTAGATGTCTAGAAGCTGGTTGATCACCTGAAAAAGGTCGAAAATTACAATGAAATAACTGAAACTGAAAACTATGCTATAAAAAATATTTTCTTAAAATTCCTATCAGTGACTACTGAGGATTTGATCAACAAAAATTAAGACAAGGTTCTTTATTACATGAGAACTATATTTTTTTTTTCTGCATTGCCCTTTGCTGACATAAACAAAGAAAAACCATACCAACCTATGTGCCGTTTGTTTCCCTATGCAGATAGGTGCTTTTGTGGATGAACCATGAATCGTAGTTCCTTGTTGCAAAATATAGTCCCACTGTTCAAAACAAATTTGACTTCTGACAATAGAAATATGCCTTTACGCAAAACCTTGAATCACTAAGGATCCACAACTTGCTGCAGGGCTTTCATGAAATGCTCCTTTTATTAATACCATCAAAATATCCAGAAAAGTTTTACTTGGAGATGGATGGGGGGCAGATAAATTCTTACATCACAACTTTTTCTGAATTAAATTCTGAACTACATCTCATAGAGGACAAAAAAGCCAAGAGAGCATGCGAAACATCTCAATTCAAGTATAATCCTGACAAAAGTTGCTGATTTTTATCCTGTGGAACCAAATTTTAGTGTGTACATGGTAACTGTTCAATAATGATTTCTAGAATTCATGTTTTTTTCTGATTTCTACCAAAAAATCCCGTGTTGAACACCCAGGACTTCTCCTCATTCATCTTAGATTCTCTTGAAAAAAAAGAAAAAAGATTTCTCGCCAAAATTAAGGGAAAAAGGTAAACTTTTCTTATCTTTCATTTGATTTTTCAAAACAGAGTGAAAAAAGACGACCAGTTTTAAAAATAATTTGATCCTGGAGCGGTGAGTGTGAGAGAGAAGATATTCCCAGTTTTTGACACTATTCCTTTGTAATTTTCATTCTCTTTTAAACCCCAGTATTTCCCCTTTTCTCCAGAACTAGAAACCATGTGTTCAGCTCAGAGGAGGAAAATTTGAACACGGTACCGACTGAATTACTAAAATAAATAATGGGGAATTTTATTAATAATTGGGACAGATTACTGTTAAGAAAACACCAACAGAGAGGGAGAAAAACATTCTAGATACAACACTTACTTTTGATTGGGTCTGTGAGTTTGAAACATTTCACATCATCAGAGCTGAGATATGGTTTCTGTCTATCTGTTCCTTTGCAGCGATTAAAATCTGCCAGAAAACACGTCAAAATAAACAAATAAGTAGAGAAGAGTGGAAATTATAAGGTCTAGATTGATTGATTTGTGTTAGTCGAAGGCTTCATAAAAAATTCCAATGTTTTTATTTGCAGAAAATTGATCAATCACTTCCTTAGAGTGGATATTTCTTGAGATACATTTGTGATGAAGAATTTAGATAATTTAAACCAAAGCTCTTAAATTTTTTTGCTTAGTGGTGAAACAGAGAGGAAAGTTTTTGCGAGCACACTACCTTGATTTTCTTAGCAAGAGGTAGAAATAAACAGATGTGATTACATTTTTTAAGTAGGCCCTAAGAAAATCTTTCTGCAGCTAGGATTATTGACTAAAGACAATGAGATCATTCCAATTTTCCTATCCCATCCAGTTGGAGCAGCACCATTGCGTTGTCATATTTCCTGTCATTTTTTGATCAAGTTTGAAAAATGCGTTCAAATATGTTACAATAGATCTTGAGTCGACATCTTTTCCCCGGTAATTTTTTTATAAGGCTAATTGAATCCTTTAGTTAAAAAACGACCCATCACGGAAAAATGAAGTTTTTCATGGGACGATAAAAACTGCGTAACAGCCAGAAAAGGAGTGTTTCAACGCAAGAAAATGAACATTGTAAAAAACCTGAGTTGGGTCGTGTTCAGACAGAGAGATTCAATTCTAGGGAGTTGCCCTCGCCTATCATTTTGCAGTATAGTTACAAAAAACCTACACAACAATTGAATCGGTCACTCTTGAGAAGACTCAGACACCAAAGATAAGAAGACACGATAAACAGTAAAATCTGAGTTAATCAACCTGTTCTAAATCTCAGAGCTCAAAAACAATCACACGATTAATTAATGAATCACATTGTTAATGTATCTGAAATTTAGAGCAGGTCGACAAAAAGAGTTGTTACTGTTTCCTCATACTTTCACAGATGGCGTCTGAATCTTTTGGAGAAAGGCCTGTTCAATTTTCAGTGATTTGCAGTTTTTGTTTGAGTGCGGAAAAGTTTTTGTGTCAGGATATGCTTTTTGTTGTAATTGTCCGAGGAGCCACTTAAAAACACGTAAATCTTATAAAGAAGAATGGAGTGGAATATGTGTAAGTGCTGAAATTACTCTACCTAAATGTGCTAACTGAAGTATTTGTGTGATGGGTAAGTTTTTGTCCAAAAACTTGGCAAGATGTTGCACATAAAGTCCATTTTGGCTGGTGCGTTTTTCATAGGCTCCTAGATGACAACATGTTGCATAGCCTTGAACTAGATTGCAGTTCCCATTCCGTTCATATTCAACTATCTGAGGGACTTCGGAGTAGATTTCAGGATTTTCAGACCTGAAATTTGGTATGAACTTCATCAGATACACAACACATAAGCATATTTTCATCTTTGTGTTTAACCGACAAAGGTTAAAAACATACTGAAATTCGTTACGGAAAGAGAGAGATAAAGATCCACAAAGTCACCATCCTTTCGTAATTTACTTCGCCCTAACGATACAATGTCCTCTTCTTACTGTGGATAGAAAAGTTAACAATTTTTTTTTCTTTCCTCTAAATTCATGGATGCATGAATGAATGAAGTCCTGCCTCAATCTCATCATTTCTGAGGAGCTACTAATTTGATGAGAGAAGAAAATTGAAAATTTTACTTACTTATCAGGGACTCTTAGGCACATATCTAGAATTATGACTAGTAGTTTAGGCACAGCCATCATGATATCTTTAATGACCTCTTGATCGCAGATACAATCAGAGCGTAAGTAACTTTGAGGACACGGTGTGTCGACTCCCATCATATATTTATCGCCAATTTGAAATCCATGCCCAACGTAATAGAAAAAAACTGTAAAATAAAGACAAACTGATTGAAGAACTTTTTGTATGTGAAATTCAATAAAACAATTGTGTTTTGTGCAAAAGGCTGACTTTTCATATTAAAAAATCATCACTATTTGACTTTGGGTCTCAGTAATGAGAGGCAACAATTTTCCTAGTTTTTGCCTCCAAAGGCAATTAAGACTATCCGCAGACTTCAGAATAAGAAATCTTTGAAATTTCAAAATTCTATGGGAATCAAAATAGTTCAATCTCTTAATTTTTTCTATCAGCAATCTACTTACTTGTACTGAGCAAGGAGGAAATTAGCAGCATGAAAATATGATAAAAGTAATTTCAAAGTTATCAGCTTTTTTTCCCGTTTTGGAGTTTTATTATTTAAATTATTTTTCAAATGCAATGAGTTAGGTAAATATTTCAAGTTTTTTCACATGAAATGCCCTTACATTTTTAACTAATTTTAATTATTGTATTTTCATTTATACTGACTTTCCCCAATTTTTCTACAAATTACATGCACTGTAGCTGCAGATAAGAGAGAAAGCATCAGAAAAGGGGGAATTGATTTGATTGGCATACGAACCATAAGAGCCAGGAAGTATAAGCTGGCAAAACTTCTTCAAGACAACTTTCATCTCATCCTTGGTTAAATTTTTCAGAGTGAGAACTTGGAAATTCAAACGTATCAAAATGTTAGCTAGAGTTGAGGCGTCATATGCTGGGGTATACAGCCTGTTTAAATTGTCGTATTTTTCGTTTGCGATTAAAATAGCGAACTTGGCTGTGGTGAAATTTTGATTGTTATTGGTGAGCTCGAATTCATGCGGCATCACATTGATGCGGCATCTATCACTGAAAACCTCGCCTGCGGAATTGCTGGCACGACACACTATAACTGTGTTCTCTGTGATATTGCTCAACTGTTAAAATAGAAAAGAAAAATGAACAAATGAGAAAAATGACTTCTGTACCCTTGAAACAAGAAAAAGTTTTTTCTTTTATTGGAAAAATAATTCAGGCTGCAAAGAGATTTTGAACTAATTCAAACTAAGTTGGAATTTTTTAGCCAATGTGCGTTAAAAGTCCAGAAACTGGAAAACAGATCGCTCACTAAATGGCGCAAGTTTACTTGCCGTCAGCAACCGTTTACTCAAGTCTCAGGCTGGTTTTCACGACCTCTCCGAACTTGGTAGCAGAAAAATTAGGAGGCTGCGCTGCACTGAGGATGGGTCCAATTGGACCTGAAACGCGTCTGCAGTTGCCCCCCTGAATGGTCATATCTAGTGTTGCATAAAACAGCGTATCTCTTTGAAGGAAAATTGTGCTCAAATGAGCTTTTTCCCTCTGTATTAAGATTTCCAGTTTTCTGGACTTTTAATGCACATTGACTAAACAATTCTGACTTACTGTCTTACGATTCTTGCGCCTCCCGCCATCAGTTTGTAATTCAAACAGTTGAAACCTTTTAGAACTGCGTAAACTTTCTATGATAAGTGGTTTGGCGGATTACAGGGTTGCCATGATCTTTAAGTTCTCTGACTTAATTGGCTTCTCTCTGACTCTAAAATTGTTTAATTTTCTGACTTTCCCTGACCTTGGAAAAAAATTGGCCTCATAGTTTTATTTTTTTCCTCCTTTTTTTTAATACGCTGACTATTGCTAAACTTGGACAAAATGTCTTTTTTAAAGATCCAATCATGGGGAAAGGCATTTAGTGGCTGGTAAAAAGATGAAAAGCCTTAAAAAGTTCAAAAAGGGTAAACAGTTAGAAGGTTAGTGATATGTTTTAGTGCTTAGTAGATGTGTCAGAAATTCCCTGATCTATCCTATGAATTCTCTGACTTTCCCTGATTTTCTGGGTTTTCCAGACTGCCAGCAACCCTGATTTAACAAGAATCGGCAAAAATACATCAGACATCTAATTTTCTCTGATGTTTTAATTTATGATCAGGCACCTAGGCAAAACTGAAACTTAAAAGTTTGAGAGTATATTCTTTACAACCCAGAATGAATTCACAGAGAGTTTAAACGCATTAAGTAGTTTAGTTGAAAAAATAAAACACCTGAGATTAGGCAACGTTAAATGCAGTTGGAATTGGGGAGAGAACAAATTGAACGAGACAGGGGTGCAGAAAGTTTTTCGCCTTCAAATGTTTTGAGGCAGCCTTTGTAATTTATGAGATTTACTTCACATCGCCATCTACATAAGACTTGAGCACTTCACTGTTTCCTTTGCATAAAATGGCGTACTTAACTATTTTGTTGGCATAAGAGAGCCCATTATAAAGTTTCCTCCGCAAAAAGCTGTGCGCTTAGCTGGTTTATACCTTCTGCTATCACATTTTTTTGCCTTTTTCCAGAGGGCATCACAATCTTTTACCCCTTTTCAGGTGCCTCCACATTTGCTCTGAGATTGGCCAACTGGCCAATTGAGTTCTTTCTGCGCCCCTAGGACAAAAGTAACATCAACCTGAATCCATCAATCATCAGTCTGCCCTTTGAATAGCAAATAAATTTCTAGTGAATGGTGCCATTTTTGATGAGACATTTGTGCAACCTTTTCTTTCCCCAATTCTAGGCTGATTCAAGTTGAATCCATATATGGGTGATTTCACGATAATAGGAATAGTCGTGTCGCCGTGGGTTATGAACGACATAGGGCAAAACGATTGAAAACCAAATTAATTAATCAATAAGAATGATGTCCCTGAACCTATCCATGCTTAAAAATATGATGAATTATTATTATATTTAATAATATGAGACTTTAAAGGCCGAAAATGTCCGGTCGGTTACGCGTCGCCAACCTCGATTTTGAAGCAAAAGAGCAATTTGCGGTAACATATCAGTACTGATCATGAACTCTTTGGCAATATTTGCTGAAAAGAGACTCTAGTGTTCAAGAAAATTGCCAGTTTGAACTGAAATGTTTATTATTGAGTGAGAAAAGTCATAAGAAAGAGGTGTCGCCACATTTGGCAACACATTTTTGCAGTTGTATTAAGTGCAGTGTTTATCTCGCCAAATGGAGTCAGGAGTTTCAAAACTGCCATCAAATTGTTCGCTGAAGTCTTCTTGACAAAACCATTACTGATAAGTCACTTTTTTTTACAATGAAAACTTTAATTTTTATGAAAACCAGTGATTTTTACGTGTGTAGCACTAATTCCTCACTACGCAAAAATCTCAATTTAATAGTATTTAACTAAAAGAAAGTCTCCAAAGTCTAGAAAACTTTTAAGGCAGCATTAATTCCACGTCACAACTCAAGAATTGCCAAGTTTCATCTTTTGTATCATCTTTAATCTCACATTTTTGAGTGTCGGTTACGCTGCGTCTGTTACGTAACCGACACAATTTGGCAGGGCCGCCTTGTTTGCGTGGACCTCCAGCAGTCCTGCGGGAAGCACTGATACCTGATTCAATGGCTTATTTATCAATCACTTTAACTTTGCACTGAATCATTATAGAGCGTGCCAAAGCTGGGAAAAGGAAGTTTAATACCTTTAAAATGAGGTAATGAAATCCTGTTAAAATTGGTGCACTTTTATTTCTAAGGTATTTCACATTTTAACTATTCCTGTTATCGTGAAATCACCCATATAAGACTTTAGGAATCTTTTTTAATAAAAACAGGAATTCTGAGTGTTTAGTAGGGCTCAAATTTGTCATCATTTTTACCTGAAGGACATCCGATTTTTCATTTTGGAGCAGCTCATTATTTTTGTACCATTCAAGATGTGCCGCTGACGAGATTCCTATTCGCAAAATAACACCTTCGTTGAACTTCACATTCAACACTTTTGGTAGCTGAATAACAAAAACTGGTAAATGAACCATTATTTCGACATAAACAACATTGGAGTGGATTTCTCTGACCTCTCCCGGAAGTTGCTGCATAACAGAGCAGTGATACTCCCCGACATCATTGTCACTTAAAAAAGAGAGAGAAGAGTTTTATTAATTTAAGGGGTTAAAAAAAAAGAAGAGGACTGCACAATGTAGTGAGGGTCGCGATTAAATGAATAATTTTCTGAAAGACAAAAGCTCCAAAATTCAAGTTCTGAGAAAAACAGGAAAATTTCTGTCATTTGGCGTGCATTTAGTCTTTTGAGCCCCCAAAAATTTACATGTGTGTCAAAAAATTACCTGTTAAAACTGGACTCAAGGGATTGAACGTGCGTCAAAAGGCACTCTTTTTTCCAGTTTTCCTCGAAACTTGAATTTTGGCGCTTGGGCCCTTGTGAAAAATATCAGTTCAATTGGGAAGGAGTCCAGTTACATTTGAAGGTTGAAGCTTTTAATCAGCTTAATCAACCCACGACAACTTCATTTGAGACTTTCTTTCTTTGGCTTCTTTGCACAAGAAATATTAGATTTTTTTTTTGAAGAAAATAATGCTCATCCAATCAAGTTGAAAATCACTGATGATCCCAACCGGATGTAAAGCTTGCAAAAACTTTAAACCTGGAAAAATAATTGATTTTAGCAAGGATTCTAGGAGAAATGAATATTCCCAACTTCCTTTTAGTTTGCAGGACGGAGAGGTGCAAAGTTTGGAAGTGTGTCATCCGTCAGAACAGAATGGAGCTGCTTGGAAATAATGATAAAGCCCTGTACAAATAATTATTTCTGTTCAAGGTAACCTCTAATCACCAACCAATCAACTGACTGGTTAGCACCTTTTTGTTAATATACGAGTAATGACCAAAATGTGATTTATTTTGGACAGTAATTTATCCGGTGATAGAATCATTTACTTTTTTCCAATGCTCTTTTAGGAACAGGGGATGAAACTCACCTAAAAGATGGAATAGATAAGCAAGAGCTTGTCTGATTCTCAAGCACGACATTCCCAAAATACCACTGAAATGTTGGGGGAGGAATACCAATTGCTTCACAGTGTAATTTTAAATCTCCTCCAAGCCGTATTTGTAATACTTCTTCGTTTCCGCCAGGCTGTTTTGTTATCTCAACAGGTTCTGTAAAAATTAGTTATACACTAAATATGTGTTGAAAAATTTTTAAGTATAGGTTAGACTATGACATGGATTTAATATAAAGTAAACAATGAGAAAGGGGTGTTCTGACAAAATATCACATTAAATGACTTAAAGTTGGTGGAGTATAATAAAAATATATTATACTATGAATGGTAAGCATTCTGGGTAGTGTCATTACCTACTTAATACCCTTTTACGAGAGAAATTCTTGGGAACGTCGAGTTGATCAGTTCTTTTCATCTACAGAGGAAAGAGAAGAGAGGCCAAATTAGCCATTCCTGTGACAAGGCAATTATTTGATTCAACCTAAAATCAAAATACTCACCTAGTGATAATTTTTACCCCTTTTTCTTTCCTTTAAGTTAAGAAAAATAAGTCAGTGCACTTATAGAGAGCAACAGTCCAACAGTGGATCCGTCATTTTCATTCCATTGCATTCGAAGTAAATATTTGAACAAGATGAGACGGTCTTCTACCACACTCTAAAAACACATGAACTTACTTGGTGTGGACTCAATTCAATGGAGAACTTTTAAATGGACTTTAGAAGTATTACGACTAAAAATTAATGTCAGGGATGCAGGAAGTTCTCAATTGGTGTTCCTGTTTCAAAGATCCCTTTCTCTCAGATAATTGTTAACAAGTTGGTCATTTTTGTGCTCTCAAGAGAAAAATTGCTGCAATTTATGAAGAGAGAAACACACTTACAACCAGTTTTGCATAACATACATAATTATTATTTAAATTTTATCGAAGTAACAATATGGCAGAATTCGCAATTTTTACACTGGTGAGCAACCTTCTAATTTTTAAATAAGTTTTTGAGGTCGGTTTATTTTTGCACCCCCTGGTTGCCTGATTGAAAAGTTACTGGACCCGTGTTTTATGCAATAAAGATACAAAATAATTCCTTACCTGGCTTCACTAGGTATGATAAAGCATCATATTGAGAAGAATTCCTTAATATTTCACACAGGTACTTGACTTTGCAACACCGCATGATAAGTTCATTGAGCAGAAAGTCTGCAGGAGACGAGGCCATTTCCATTTTACGCAAAACAAATGGATCAAACACAACCGGTAATCTGTAAAATGAAACAATTTATTTATGAAATTAAGAGGAATATGTCCCTAAAAGTTAACAATGATTAGCTTCTGTCAACGATTACTACAGAAATTAAAATCCAGACCTACTTGATGGGATATTAAAGTGAGTATGATATTATTTACGGAGGATAAAGCAACTATACTGATAGCCGAAGTGCATACGTGTGTGTCTCCATTGTGGTATTTCAAAATATCCATAGCAATTTCATTCTTTTGAAGAGAAAAAAGCCAATTTCATGGCTCAAAATTGGCAAGGAATGTTCTGCTGACAGAGAAGACAAATCAAGAGGGTTTTCAAGAAATTATGTTGGCCAGTCTTCCAAAGAAAAATAAGGTATGAAAGGAAGACTACGATGTTGCAAACGGAGGTACATGGATTCAAAGGTCATCAATATAAAAAGGGAAATTTTAATATAAGTTTCATAAAATCTTCAGAAGCAATCACATAAAATTAATTTCGTTTAAAAAGTAATCTGCCATTAATTATGAATTTGATGTATTGCAGTTCATTGAGTTCATCATTTTACAGAAGAAGAATTACTAAATATAAAATTCAAAGGGGGTTTTAACTTTACTTGCTCTTAACAGCATAGTATCAATGCTGTGGAAATGTGAAATGAACTAACATAGAATGGTATGACATCAGTATCATTAGAATTAGCAAGGAAGCCTGGGATTACGAACAACATAACGAAAAAAAAGAAAAACGCAATAAAACAAAACTTGAAGTGGGGCTTTCTAAAAGTAACAAGAAGTTTTGGATTATGTGCAGCAAAGACTAGCAGTAAGAGCCTTGGTATTTAGGTAATTTGAATGACCAGTGGTGACCATGAGGTGCATTGACAAATCAAATTTATCAGACAGTGTTTAGTTCTTCAAAACACTAAATGCAGTGCAGTGGGACTTGTTGACCTTTAGGGATTCCAATGCGTAAAATTGAAATGTTATGCGCTCATACAAATACTTGCAAGTCATCAGATGTTTCAAACAGAATTAGACGGCACCAACTGCTTACCATTGGATAATTCAGTTTCTGAAAGGACCCAAACAGTTCAATTAGACGATGCACCTATGACAACCGGAACCTGCCTGAAATGCAGGTTTCACAAGATTTACCTGGAGTACAAGAACGCAGCACATGCTGAGATTGGATTCCTAGGTGTTCTTCCATAACCTCATCAGAGTTAATACATGGAGGGTTCTCTGTGACTGAATAATTTCTCCACCGATAAAGATTTATCAGCTACCATTTTATGTTATTTGTTAGGCATACCAACAGCAGTAAGGTAACAAGGTTAGGAGAGGTTTTCCACTAAAGCGGTTGAGTTTAGCAGAGATTCTGTCTTGGCCAGGAAGGCTAGGGCTGACAGAAAATCCTGCCGCAGATCATCAGTAAGCAGGAGCATGTCACCAATGCGCATCTACTCTCAGCTCTGGTTGAGAAAGAAAGAACTTTAATTGCCGTATATATTGGCAATTTCAAACGCTAATCAAATTGCCAGCGTGGCATGGAAATTGTGTTCTCGCCTGCTGTGCGGTCATAAATGCCTCGAGAGGCCATAAGGAATATTTTTAATCACCTTAAAGTGCAGCGTAAACCTCAAACCCCCTAACTCCGCAGTTGGGTTTGTTTACAATCGTGACGTCAAGAGGGTACGAGATGCGACCACCATTCTTTATCCGCCTTGGCATTTCAGTTTAAAAGATTGTGTCTTGGCCCGCAGGATTTCTTGTCAGCCCTACCTTCGGAGCACAGGACAGAATCTCAGCAGGCTATTCAACTCGGCCCAGAAGGCGAGGGCTGACAGAAAATCCTTCTCTAGGTGGGGAGTGCTGAGAGTCTACAGAAAGGGAACTTCAATGCTCCTGACTGCGCACGAGACAGTTATCGATGGAAATTCAACAGGATTTTATGTCAGCCCTACCTTCAGAGCTCAGGACAGAATCTCTGCTAAACACTCAACTCTTCCACTGCAGGAGATATGCTTTGCGAGATCGTCATTCTAACTTCCAGTTGCTTGTCCATTGAACCATCAGTGGAGCTACTGACTTCATAGGGAATGGAAATATGAAAAACTTATTTACAAACCTGAATTTGGCTAGGACATTGACGACAGTTCGCCAGTTGTCATTGGTGTCCAGACAGGCTTTCACATTTCGTAGAATCATCATGTGGTCTCCGATGTCATCGTCAGGGTCAGGCAGACGATTCATGGTCCCTTGAAAGGCAGACATAGGCTGATTACAGACGATTGAGGAAGTATTACTACTTCTTCACGATAAGTTTACCTTATCACAAAAACTCCGATGTTGAGGCACATGGCATGGTGCAATAAGTGCTCATGCTAACTGGGACAAATTTGATGTTTCTTGCGTACATCACTGGACACGCTCACACAAGAAGATGCGATCAGACGAGGAAATCGCATTCTTAAAATTACTACTATTATAAGGACTACTCACGGGAGGAGAATGAAAGCGTTACAAAATCTTTAATGAGCGCTTGCTCCGATGCAAGTAATTTTTGAGAGGAAATCAGGGAAATGTGGGCCGCCGAAGACGCTGAAAATTAGTGAAAAGAAAGGGAGAAACAACTGGGAGAAAGAACGCCGATAAGGGTTGTTTGTTGTTTGGAGAAAGGACGCCGATAAGGGTTGTCTGTTGTTATGATTATTTGCAAGGTTCCATTGGTTGGTTCTGCTACTTTCATTCCAGATCTCGCCTAGGAGGAATTTAATTGGCAAATTCTAAACCAGGCATTTTGATTGGTTGAGACATGCGCTTTCCATTTATTTCAATTGACAGGAATAAATAGAAAAGATCAATCACGTGTTTGTGTTTACATGGTGTTTACTTGTTTATCAACCTAACACAACACAACAACAACATTTTAATCTCTTATCAGGGTTGCTGATTTCGTCATTCGTCATATCAATCCTCAATCCTCATACTTTCTCTATTTTCGAAAGATTATGTAGTGCTAATTACCTACTTTCTTCTTTCACATACCTACTTGTGCCGGAGTCGATCACGTAAGGAGATTCAATCACTTTTAACTTTCATAACATCAAGGATTATACTGACAATAAGTCACCCAGTACGAGGTTGGTTTATTTTATCATTTTATAAGTTTTTTAGTCCAAGGAGTCAAATACAATTTAATATCATCATGAATTTTTTAAGAAAGTCTCTACTAAAGTTATTCCCTATTGCTAACCTCAGTTAAGGTGATTCGACAGTTGCCATTTTTTGTGTCAGAGCGACATGCGATATATCGCATCAATTCACTCCATAATTTCAGCTACTTGTCATTTTCTTCTAATTTTGAGATCGCACTTCTGTTGTCATGAGACTAAAGCATTCATGTACAAATTTTGATACAGGAATTCAACGTATTAAAGGCAGGGTTTTTTAGAGGAAAAATATCGCATTCGAGTGCAGTCTTGATATCAGTATCGAAAGCGATATTTTTCCTCTAATAGAACCCTGCCTTTATTACATTAAATTTCTTTGTCAAATTTGGTGCATGAATTCTTTAGTCTCATGACAACAGAAGTGGTATCTCAAGGTTAGAAACAAATGACAAGTAGCTGAAATTATGGAACAAATTGATGCGATATATCTCACATTGCTCTGATACAAGAAATGGCAACCGTCGAATCACTTTAATTCATTTTATCTCATTGTAACTTATCTGTTACCATTGTACCTCATCGATTAACAATCAGCCCTCAGAGTTTACATCAGAAGCAGGAAAGGTTTCTTTTGCGACTTTGCAATCTTCTTATTAATTTATATTTGAATGAGAAAAAACCATCCGTTTTTAATTTTTGAAGCTTTCGATGATTTTTACTTGCAAAGCTAAAAAGAAAATTGGAAAACTATATTAAAAATACAGGAATTTTTTAGCTCTATCGTGAACATTGATACTCAAAACCAACCACTTTATAAAGTCACTATTAAATTGGAGGAAAACCAAACTCCCAGATAATTTTAGTACGTCAATGTTTTGTTTTGCAGAAGATGGGATCATCAGACTATGTCATTGGCGTTGATGTGGGGACTGGAAGTGTCAGAGCTGCTCTGGTGTCAGCAGCAGGCACAATGGTCAAATCAGCAGTAAAAGAAATAAAAACGTGGAATCCAAAACCTAATTTTCATCAGCAATCTTCAGAGGATATTTGGAATGCTGTTTGTGCAACAGTTACGGTAAGCCACTCTAGTCTCTTTTTCTTTGAATCAAAGCAAACACCCATTGCAATTTTGATATGACCTCTTATGAGAGAGCTGCAAAAATTTTATGAAATGACTTTTTCAAACAAAACTATTGAAAAAGCCATTTTCTGCTTATCACCAATTATTATTGTCTTATGTAGAAACTTTGCCAAACAAAGAAAACTGCGATTTTTTAAAAATTCAGTGTTGACCGTTTTGACTCATATTAATTGACACCTGTCTTTTGAAAAAAAATGCCCTCAGAAAGCTTTTTCTGTTTTCATCAATTTTGATGGGACCAATTCAAAGAACAAGGCCTGGTTCAGATGTTAGAATATGCATAGGTGGTTCTACGGGGGTGCCAGTGGGTGCTGGGCACCCCTAAGCAAGAATCATGTACGGTTACCGGAACCGTGAAAGAGGCTTTTGGGCAAGTAAAAACGTCGAGAAAAAATCGTACTATAAAGCGCTAAAAATTGGCATTATTTTTAAGAGAGAAAGGAGGGTAGGAAAGGGATAAAACTTGAGGGCCGAAACTTAGGCCTCCCCTGAGCGACCATCCCCTTCGGGGCCGGTCTCCGATATTTTCCACCTCTGGGCACCCCTAAGCATGAAGGTCTGGAACCGCCTATGAGAATATGGATTGAACTTTTGCAAAATTAGTTTGACAACACCTAAAACTAGTTCAATGAAACGGAGCAGCTTAACGAACGACAATACGAATTTCAACCGGGCGGACTGGGCTGAGACCCTGTCAGAAGAGAGAATGTTTGTTTTCCCTGTAAGATTGTAGATGGTCATTTTATAAACGGAGTTCAGATAATTTCTATTCGTTCAAAGTAGAAAATTTGAGGTGAAGATTCCAGGTTATGCCGTCAAGAAATCGAAAGTGGTAGCAATTCCATCAGGTAGTCACATTTTAATGAGGGAATGAACAGAGCTTATGTAGTCTTCTTGCAAATTCCAGAAATCAGAACAAAGATGACTAGCTGAAGCTCTTCTGATAAGCCTTTAGTCTATAACCCACTCTAATTTGCTCAGCAGTGCAATCTCTGATGTTAAAAATTAATTAAATGGTACTTCATTATCTTCCACCTTATATCCAAACCAAACAGAGCTGATGTAACCTTTTAATCTCCAAAACTATAAGCGTTTATTTTCACGTATCTGTTCCTCTAGGAAGTATGCAACGGGATTGAAAAAACTGCAGTCAAAGGAATTGGCTTTGATGCAACTTGTTCCCTGGTGGTTCTTGACAAGAAATTGCAGCCTTTATCTGTTAGTCCAAATGGTAAGCTAAATTGAAACTCCCCTCACTACAACTAACAAGTTGATTTGTTCGGATGTTGAGAGTTGCATCTCTAAACTTCATCATGGTGGATAGAAGAATGTTTATAGAATATTAATTTTCCAAATTGGAAAACAAAGTTGATTTTAATTGAATCACATATTTATAGTGAAACAATAATAAATGTCAATTTTAACTGTGCCTTCGAAAAGTTGAGCCTGAGTTTATTTTAAAGTGGGTATCATCAACATTTTTGAAGAAAATCTCTTGAAATATTTTTGTGAAGGCCAAAAAAACCACACAAAGGTTTTAAACAATAATAATGACTAATTTACACCTTAAGAAGTCAGAAAATAAGGTCAAGTAAGAAATAAAAATGTGATCGATAAACCAAATTTTTGAAAATTAGCCTTTTTAGATTTTTCTATGTTTACCATTTCATAATCGAGGTAAAGAATCACAACAATGAAAGTTTCAGTAATTTTTCTATCCTGAAAATTCAGTCTCAGTGTATGGTGAAGAATTTCTCATTGTGTTGTTCAATGCACATATCGATGGCGTAAGTCGGCAATCACATATCTCGTTTGCGGTGTCTGAAAATCTTCCGTCTCTGTGTTATTTTTTTAAAGGAGAACAAATTGACATCATTCCTTGAGGTTTACGCAGAATTTTATTTGCACAGAGAAGAAAAATCACAGCAGTTTTTAAGAATTGCCGTTGAGTGGTTTTCCGTTTAAGAAATGAAATACGACAGGAAGTCTGCGACGTTGCCAACCAAGTTATGTGATTGCCGACTTACACCGTCGATATGTATATTAAATTGGATAACAAAATTTATCAATTGTAGGTGAGCAGACACAAAATGTTATTCTGTGGATGGACCATAGAGCCGAGAAAGAAGCTGAATTCATTAACAAGTTGAATCATCCAGTCCTCAAGTACACCGGAGGAAAAATTTCCTTGGAAATGGAAACTCCTAAACTATTATGGTTGAAACGCAACTTGTTTGATACTTGTTGGAAACAGGCTGGGCATTTCTTTGATCTCCCAGACTTTCTGACCTGGCGAGCAACAGGTGCCTTTTCAAGGTAGCTTCTAAATTTAATTTACCTTATCAGTGTTGATGGACCCAAAATCTTGTATCATATTATTCCTACTTCATGTACTACTCCACCAAGGAGGAACATATGTTCCTGCAACATATCTGGCCTGCGCTGTTTCAGTATCACTACAAAGATTTTATTTTTTCACGGGAGAGCTAGCAAATGACTCAATCTGTTCGAGTGTGTTTCCTCATAAGTGTTAAGAAAAATTCGTCTGCTACTTTTCTTGAAAAAAACAAAATGTAAGGAAGAAATACTGTACCAACACAGTTGAAATTTGTCCCTTTTTCCGGTTTTGACGATACTGTGTACTCAAGTCTACTATGTAAGGAGAAAAAATGAAAAATCTATCATTAGTAACCAGATTTTCAGTTTTGCTAGACAATCTATCAAATCAAATTCTGTTTGCTGAACTGTTAAGTACAATTGGACCGCGTTGAGCAGAAAGGAACCAAGCCACATCAGCTATTGCTAAATTTAACTGGGCAATTTAATTTATTACATGAAAACGGTGAAGCGGATTTGTTTGAAAATTTCAGTGAATTTTCTGCATGTAACTAGGCAGATCCCCTAAAATTTTCAAAGAATTTGCCCAAGCGTTCTCTTGTAGAAAATTAAATACCTCAGTTAAATGTGGCGACAGCGGATGTGGCTTGGTTCCTTTCTGTTAAACATGGTCCAATTAGTCAGTCTCAAAATCTGGAAGTGGTTCTAGCTAGGTAAAAATTTTTTTAATTTTTGAAAATATTTTTATTCTTTTGAAAAAATTAAATTTTATGATCTTGTGCACCTTTTTTATCAGTAATAACTCATGTCTCCCTGTATGATACTCATCACTCTTCTCATGGAATTAATTCTCCCACCAGGTCATTATGCTCCCTAGTTTGCAAGTGGACGTACGTAGCTTATCCTGATGGCGATTGTAATGAAGACAGTTATGGCTGGAACCTTGATTACTTCCAGCAACTTGGCTTGGAAGATCTTAGTGAAAACAACTGGGAGAAAATCGGTAAAATCTAAATAAAATCTCTTATTTGTTCTTCATGCCACTTGTTTTTTCACTACTTGTACCGCAGTAATGTAGGTTCGGCAGGACCGAATGTGACTTGGACAAGCAAAAACTCTTTCCAATCAGATGCACTGAAATATACCACCTTATGAATAATGGACATGAGTTTACGATCTCCGTAAAACTGCGGTGAAGCTGAGAATACTTGATTGAATTTAAGAGAATTTAATTTACTTTTCATCACCACTTTAGCTCAATCATGCTGAACTCTCTAAAGAAACTTTAAAAATTGTTCTCTGAAAAATGTATTAGCTGTACGCAAAGTTACCCAGAAAGATAACAAGTCTGAAATTTGCTCGCTCCAGGCTCTTGTTAAAGTAATCCCATATGGTTATGTTCCCACTAAAATTTTATTTTCACTGTCCAACATATTTTGTTAATGGGCATTCTACATAGATTGATGATTCAGCTCAGTGTTGATGTCTCTCGATTGCGGTGTTTCGAAATTCCTGCTCCTATTTTGTACTTGAAATTTACACGGAATATTTTCCAATAGAAGTCTAAAATCATACAAATTTTTAATAGTTTATCTGGATTAGTTTTTCAATTGGCTTGCTTTATAACTGGAATCAGCCTAATTATATCAGATTTCATCTAATCTCCTCTGATGTTTTATTTTTTAGACAGATAACTACGCAACACTGAAACTTGAAATTTTGTGAGTATATTTTACACAATCCAGGGTTAATGAATCATCAAAAACGTTAAGTAGTTTAGTTCTCAGTTGAAAAACTAAGACGTCAGAGAAACTTAGATAGTGTAAAATTCAGTTAGGCTCCGTTTAAATGTAAGTACTTAACTGAAAAGTAATAGATTGGATGGAGTTGTGTAAGGTTTTGCAAAGTTGAGACATCAAGCTGGTATTTTTGCCAACATTTTCTCTGCCAAAGAACTATTAATCATTCGCAAACTGATTGCGGTAGACACACGAGTCATATCAACAGTAAGTTGGAATTTTTTAACCAATGTGCCTTAAAAATCAAAATGAATCTGAAAATCTCAATAAAGAATTAAAGATGGAAAAAGTTCATATGAAGCTTGGTAGAAAAAAACTTGGGAGGCTGCACTGTACTGATGATGGGTCCAATTAGACCCGAAACATGTCTACAGTTGCCTTCCTGAATGGTCGCAACCAGTGTTGCACCCAACAGCATATCTCGTTGGTGGGAAAATTGTGCTCATAGGAGCTTTTTCCCTCTGTATTGAGATTTTCAGATTTATGCTGATTTTTAACGGACGTTGGTTAAAAAATTCCAACTCACTGTATCAATTATTCCTATACTTCATATTTAAGTTGCCTACAAATAAACTCATATTTCATTGGCAACAAGTTTTTTAGATTTTTGTTACTCTGATTTGTGTCATTATTGTAGGTTCAATTGTAAAATCTCCTGGAGACCCGTGCGGCCACGGATTAGACAAAAAGGCAGCTCTTGAATTAGGTCTAGCCGAAGGAACTGCTGTCGGAGCATCCATCATTGATGCTCACGCTGGCGGCCTTGGTTTGATTGGTCTTCAAAGCGATATTGTTCCTCCCTCTTTTGAGACAAGAATCGGTAAGTCTAAATGTTTCTCTTCTTCTGTTAGAAAGTATCAGAAATGTAACATGGAAAAAACCTGGGTAAAGGTAGTAAAATATCATGAAAATCCCATGATTTATGTATCAAAAGAAAAAAATACTTGCGAAGAATCAACTTGCAAATTTTGGGGAAAATTCTCAAGTGAGGATTCATTTTCTCATATAAATTTTAATTTTTCAGCTTTACCTTCGAAAACTTAACTTGCATCAGTTGATGAAAAACTAAGTTAAGAGTTACAAATGATGTGCTGAGGATCAGAAACTGCAATCTACACTCTGTTGTCTAAAAAAATTGGCAATCACTTTAATTTATTATGAAGACTGCCGGCAAATCTCTGTCCTCATACTCACATAAGAATAGCCTATGTATTAATGAAATGATTATATTCATATTATTTTACTCAAGAAATTATGATGGTCACTTCTTTTAAAAAATCGAAATGTCTGTAAAATTTTTCGACAGTGTAATGGTGAGTGCAGCTTTTGATTCACATCATAAATCTGCTTTTACAAAATTTATACTGTATTTACATTTTTGATTTGTTTTGTTTTTTTTTTTTTGCTTCAGGCCTGATTTGTGGGACTTCAACCTGTTACATGTGTGTTGCCAACAAGCCCCTATTTGTTGAAGGTGTTTGGGGTCCATACTACAGTGCAATGGTCCCTCAAATGTATTTAAACGAAGGCGGACAGTCTGTGAGCGGGAAGTTAATTGATTTCATAATAGATAACCATTCTGCCACACCCTCTATCAAAGAAAAGTTGCCCTCCAAAATGTAAGTAATATCAAGAAAAGAGTCCTTCTTCCACCCCTTCTTATTTTAATGTTGTATGGAGCATGAGTTTTACAGGCCATAATCTTGTTCTTCCAAAAGGAGAGAAAAAAGAGAAAGACGGTTTTTTTTATCTCGGCGTTTGCCTTATTTTATATTTAAACAATAAAGCACAAAAACATAGCACAAAAACATAGCCCGAATATACGGATAAAGAAGGAGAGAGTTAAAATATGGGTATCCAAGGCTAAAACAAGGTTTTTAATGTTTTAGCCTTGTTTATCCATATTTTAATTCTCTCCTTCTTTATTTACATTTAAATGAAGTGTCTTTATATTATATATTTTAAAAGCCTCCAACACACACTTGTACACACTCTTTGTATTATAATTTTCTTTCTCTAGTATATTTATTCTCGTAGATTTTCTCTCATATTGTGAGAACTTGAATAGCTAAACAAAGTCTGTCAAAATATACTCCTCATTTAATCCATGAATGATTAATTTTCTGTTCGATCAGGAGCATCTATGAATATCTTTCTTCCGTTTTGAACTCTTTAGCCGAAAAAAGTAATGTAGAAAATGTGGATGAGCTTACCAAAGATTTGCATGTCTGGCCAGACTTTCATGGAAATAGATCACCATTAGCAGATCCCTCACTGAAAGGAATGGTATGTACCTGTTTTACCTCGGATATTTATCAAGATTGCATTTGCAGTTCTTTATAAAAAGCACAATATTAATTTCAGAAAGCGCTAAATATGTTTTTCTCTATGTTGCTCGTTTGTGTTCTCAAACTCTGAAATGACCTGAGATGTTGAATAAACCTCTGAATGTTGAAGGAACAACTCAATTCAACGTAATTGGCCACCAGACAAGGCATGAATTAAATCACCATGTCATTTGTTTTCTCATATTAGGTAATGATGAATTTGAAATCCGGGGAAACAAGGCTATTTTGACACAAAAAAAAACACCTGAGACGTTTCGTCAAAAATTTTCAACTGGGAATGCCAAAAATTTCAGGCGAAACGTCTTGTGTCTTTTTTTTGGTCAAAATAGCCTTGTTTCTCCAATTTTCAAATTAATCATAACCCTTATAGTTTCGAGCCATTTTTACTGAACTTCTAACTGATAATAAACACTTATATCCGTTTGAAGAGTAGTTTTTCAAACTTCTTGCTGTGTGAATAATATTTTACGTAAACTTTTAAAGAGAAAACATGTAACAGAAGGCTTCAATTTTTATCTCACATTGCGTTAGGTTGCTCATGTTTGCCCCAGATAAAGTGAGTAATGTTCAGTGGAGATTCTTGAAAGTTGGCAACACCGTGTTTCCTCCATTTAAAGCCGTTTAAAAATATCGATTTTAGTGACGCAAGTTGCCTGAATAAGAATCGATTGTTTTGCATTCATTTAAATGGAGGCAAAACAGTGTTGCTAACTTTGGAAATCGTCACCAGTAATGTTAAATAAAAGCAGCAGTCCGTGAAAGCTGTAGCTTTGATTCTTTCATTGCAGATATGCGGTCTCACCCTCTCCAGCACTGAGGAAGATTTGGCCATTCTTTACCTTGCCGCTTTACAATCTTTATCGGTAATTTCATGTTTCGTTCATTTATATATTTTACTGTATCTGAAAAAAGAGAATACAATTTCTGGAAACTTTTTTGAATTTGGATGAAAAATGGTGCCTGGATTTTGAAGAGAGTAATTTTCTTCATCTATAGACATTTTTAAAAATTTGAATAGGAGGAGAAACTAGCACCTAAGTCCTATCAGTGTGGCACTGAGAGTGTTCTTTTTTACAACCAGTGCCAGTCTCTGACCACTATCTTCTTCCTTGTTATATGCTCAAAATATAACATTGGAAGGAATTTTGTAGATTAACGAACTAGAGCTGCAATACGTTTCCTTCACTGTTCCATCAATGCATTTCATTTTTGTGCAGCAATAGGTAATGGAAATAGAGATCTTTTTGTCAAGTTGTTTCTAGATGATAACTATGATCAAGTCTTAAAAAATATTTCATTTTTCCAAGATGGGGTATTTAATTCATTTACTTTTTTTGTATCGATTTCATAGTCTTTTCAAAGACCCTAGTATTATGACTTTGTTCCTGAGAAAAAGACCAAATGAGCTCTCTGGAATGCGTTAGTGTTTAAATTTTAATTTTTTAATTTCTGTTTTAAATCTGTTTTCTCACCAAAATAAGCAAATTAAATAGTCGAGACAAGACCACACATGATACTTTAATGTTTAACAACAAAATAAAAATAAAGAAAACTGAGCTCACCTGCATGCCAATAGATCAAAATTTTTGCAGACTTCGGTGCGACATGTTGCATTGAAGATGATCCAGTATTTGGAAAACATCTGCAAAATTTTGATTTATTAATTTGCAAGTTAGTTTGAATTTCATAATTTTTATCTCAATCACTAAATGTATCTACAGTTCTTCATTCCAATCTTGTGCAGTAACAAACATAAGATTTTGAAGCCGCAGATTTGAACAGAGATCAAAATTAACAGTTTTCTGTATTCTAGACCACAGTAACCGATCTTTATTTTTCAACTCTTTCAGTATGGTGCAAGGCACATTCTGGAAACGCTTCAAGATGCTGGTTATGAAAAGTTCAGAGCTTTACTTGTTTGTGGCGGTTTGAGTAAGAGCCCATTATTCATGCAGACTTTAGCCAACTGTTTACAAACTCCGGTACTTCGGCAAGATTCTCAGGACTCCGTGTTGCTTGGAGCAGCCATGTTGGGTGCTTATGCATCGGGCATATATGCCAGTGTAGCAGATGCTATGTCATCCATGACAGGATCTGCTCAAGTAACTTTACCTAAGACTGTGCTGAAAGAGTAAGTTCAAAAAATTTATTAACTTTCTTTCTATTTTTTATTTGTATCAAATTCTCTACCAAGAAAAGCTAATATAGCACAATGAAAATTTTGTTGCTCTTTAGTAGTTTATTATTTTTTGCTTCTGTTTTCTTTCGGAATAGGCATGTAGTTAGCCGAATACGCTCCAGTTATGTTTGTTTTCAATTTTTGTTCATCCGTTTATCTGTGTATCTAATTATAATTTTCGACCTCTCTCATTTTGAATTGTTGTCTCTTGTGTCCTATCGCTTCTGAAATTCCTAATGTAATTGGTCGAAAAAACATGAAGTTTAATATCATCTCGATGAGGTGTGAATTAAAGCGCCACACAACATATGCTCTCTTAGAAATTTCATAGGGTAAATGAATCACATAGCTGAAAGTTTGAAAATCAACCCAACGACTCAAAATGGATGTTTATAATGAACATTGGTTGAACGGCAAAAATATAAGTGACGCCATCTGTTTAAAGTAATTTCCATTTAATATTCGTTAAAAATACTTTTTAGTATCTCATTCAGGAGTTGATTTCCATACTTCTTGTTGTGTTAATCGTCTTTTGCGTAATATTTTGAAGAGAAAACCCGGGACTATTTTTTAGTTCCCTTCTTGTCTAGTGTCCCATTGCATGCTGAGCATATATCAGTTCTTGAAGTTCCAAGAAGTTCTTGTTTTCTAAATGTATGTTGATTAATCAGCAAAGATGAGCCCCGAAGCCACAATGCCCTGGTCAGACATTATCTAATTGAGAAATGTCCATATTCAATCAACGATTTTTTAAAGGGGACAGGTTGATATCATTGTCTTTTTTTTTCTTTTTTTTATATATACATATATTTATTCTTGTTTCTTGTTTAGAAAAATTCGACGCATTTGTAGAAGCCATGTGCAAGCCAAAAAAACAAATAAAGATATATTATTATTATTATTTTATTACAATTTGGTTTCTCTGTTCCAGTTACAACCAAAGGAAGTATAATGTCTTTAAGAAAATGGTGAGCGATCAAAAGGATTATAAACTCATGATGGAAGGAAAAACATCGAATATCAATGGTAAAAGTCAATAATAAAGCATTGAGGTTTTTTCTGTATTGAATCGTGCCTGTAGAACCAACGGAACAAGTTAATCAGAAGCGCACCAAGTCGCATTGAGTTTGAAGTGAGAAACGGAGGTTTGAAGTTTTATTCCTCTGTAAGACTCAGTGTGCTAGACACTGCTTAACAAATATCCTTATTTTCAAAATACTTATGTTGTCTTTGAATATCGTTAGGAGAGTTATTGAATTCTCATCTATTCATAACTCATTTTTTTCAAAGTGCAGCTTGGCAAGTTTCTCCTAGGTAAAGCTGGTCTAAATGGAGCTCCTTTTAACAACAAATGTACCTCGTAGTTCATATATGAAACACATGATATTTTTACATTGTAGGCCTGGAATACGTTCTGACTCCCACTTTTGCTTTGGAAAAATTTCAGAGGTGGATTAAGGCATTTCGAACAAAGAAGGTGGAAGGGGGGTCCAGGAGGCGTCCTGCAGAAATTTTTTTTTAAGCATCTAATAATCAGTTCAAGTCAATTTTGTAATGAATAATCCCCATGTACAAGCGTCATTCCTTCTCCTTTCCTTCGTTCCTTCCTTCTTTTTTCCTTCTCTTTTTTTTCCTCCTTTTTTTGGGTGAACGGAGGGGGGGGGGCAGTGCACGCACACCCTCTTTGCAATCCCCCCTCTCTCTAATTATGCTGCTGACTGCAATGGCTTGTAGGTAATGTTATTAATTTTTGCTTTCTTTCTTTGATGTGTAGCCATTCCAATCAGTTTTTTTTGGGGGGGAGGGGCTGATTGTGAGTTTGCTGTGTTTATAATTGGATCTTTGTTGATATTTTCAATTAAAACCAAAACCAAGAGGTAATTTGATGCCATTGAACAAAAATGATCACTCCACAAACATGTTTTTCAGAAACAATTTCACATTCAGTATCTCATAGTGCTTTACTAAAGATACGTTTTTTTGTATTTTTCTTTAAAGATAGATCTTTCCTGCCTAAGTATGTCTAGTTTTTGTTGTCTTGATTCTGATATTATTGTTTTTTATAATGTATTCATTTGTTAATTTTTTAAATTTATGTACTATGGCTGAATATACTTGGTGAATTGTCACAGAACTCCATTAAGCATTTCAGAGTGTGATTTTATAATTTTTTTAGCTACTCAACTTTTTTTTTTATTAATTTTGTAGCATGTAGCCATTTTTCCAGAGAGTTCAGAAAGAGTTTAGAGAATTCCTAATCTTACATTAATCAAAAGTGAAGGGAGGAGATAGCAAGTCTTCAACAACTGCAAAACCTCTATGATCTTTAGTGAACACATTTCCAGAAAAATCATTTTAAAATCGTTACTATCTTAGGTGTCTATTTTGTTAAAATCTTGATGAAAAGTACTGTTAAATTTTAAGATTTTTAAGTTTGCCAACTGCTGTAAGTTTCCTCAGCATTTACATTTATATTATTGTTTTCCTCGTTTTTAGAGAAAAAAAATTGTCACTTCTATTTTTTCATTTTTATAAATAATATTTTCTATTGTGTTATTTTTGTTAGAAGACTGGGAGCAAAATCAATCAAATTATTATTCAAAATAATAAAATATTGATTTGAACTTCATATTTTTTTCTCATTAATTTATGTCACCTCTCAAAACAATTCTGCATCCCCCCCAACCCCTCCCCCCCAAAAAAATTGCATCAACTGCATACAAATTTCTGAAATTTTTCTCTTTGTTTACTTTTTATAAAATTAATATCATTATTTCTCAGGGTGTTTTCTGGATTTTTTAAGGGCGTTTCAGAAGTGCTGAAAAAGTGCGGAAATTCCGCAAGAAGGCCCGGAATTTTTTCCTTCATACCACGCGTGTTTTTAAATTAAAGCCTGGAAAGGATGCAATCCCCTGCGCGTTGAATCTTTGAGCATAATATTTGCCTACCTACAAGATCTTATCGTTGGTTGATCTTGATTTTGTGTGATTGTTTTGTGTGATCTTGATTCGAGTTAATCTACAAGTCGTCACTGGAAAAAAGAACTCCGGCCGTGGGAGCCGTACTCATGGACTGTATATACATATCGTCCGCGTTCCGGGCTTCGAGGCCGAAAGTTCTGGATATAGCACCCAGAACAGTCGAAGCTACGGCTCCAGCACCCAGAAATGTCGGTCTCTGAGCCTGAAACGGACGGTATGTCTATACGATATACCCCACAACTTTTTTTGAGTGCGCACTAATGCAATTTTCTGTCCACGTCATTTTTGTCGCAATTCCATCGAAAATATCAAATGCTTGAAATTTTTCAAATTTCGTCAAATCAAGGCACTGAAAAAGTACCGAATTTTTCTGTCATGGAGGCGCTGAATTTCTTGGCAATGTACTGAAAAAATACCGCTAAAGTACTGATTTTTGGCCAGCCTGTTTTAGAAGACACCTTGTTAACACTATGTTTTTCCGTGGCATGGCAATATGTGTCTGTTAATGAATTAACTGATAATTCCTCGAATGTAAGGCATAGTTACTTTGTTAGTTATTTTTATTCGAGTCATTCAGCAGCCGTTATAGGTTCTTATTGTCAATACAAGCAATCTATGTATCAATGAATTATACGCTCCAGAAGTAGCCCAAGGGAATGAGAGTTTAAAGTGACCTCTATTTTTCTAGCTTTGCGTTAAAGTCTCCTTAGAAGTCTCTCTTTTACTACTCATGTTCATATGAACAAAATATAAATCAACGAGCCACATGGACCTAACCAAACCACACAAACCTAAGGAAATGAGAACTTGAAAGTGACCTCTATGTTTCTAGCTGTGCGTTCAAGTCTCCTTGGCAGTCCCTCGCATACCTACTGCCCCGGCACGGTGTGGTGCTCCAACTGACTGGTTTTATGTACTTACCATCGTCATCCTTGTTTCGAAAAGAGAAGGAAATGTAGTTTAGGGATGAAAACTATGCCGCCATGATAATAAAAAACGCCGCATGAGTCGTCGGCTGTTGCTAAATACCCTCCGATAAAACAAAGATTTTCTGGGGAAATTTTGAAAACGTAGAAACATTCAGAATACAGCCGATCGGTGGATGCAACTCAACTAACTTCGGTGTAGGGTTGGGTTGCATCGTCGAAGTTGAAGGCAAACGAGCAGTGGTTTTGTTTTCAAGCGGCGCACAATGGATCGAGTCAATAGGAGAGGTCGGACAAAATTTGGAAAATTTAAACGCTTATAACTCCGTTCATACAAAACTTTGAGGTTCTAAAAGTGATTCCATATTGGTTTCCTCGTGAAATTTTCTGCGACAACTATCCATTGAAATTCAAAATGTGACGAAATAAAATTTGCAATTTTAGTCACAAAGTTCATGTCCGACCTCCTTGACTCGATCCCCTGTGCGGCGCGGAGGTCCAACTGGCAGGCTGTAGCCATCATCGTTATCCTTAGTTCGTGACGAAGAGGATTTGCACGAATAGGGATGAAAGCTACACTGCCTTGCTATGGAAAACACCGCATGAACATTCGGTTTTTGCCAAATTTCCTTTAATAAAAAAAATCGATTTTCTGGAAAAATTGTGAATATTTTCCCTCCAATTTTCCGGTGAAGCTTGTTGGTAATTCGATCTAAATTATCTGAAACATTCATAGGAAAATATTCATAACTTTCTTTAAAAATACCTCTTTATTGAGAGACATTTGACAACATTCGAATGCTCATACGATGTGGTACCTTAGCATATGGCTATGCGTGTCTCTACAATTTATTGATAATTCCTCAAATGTATTTGAAAGGTCCTCAGGATTCATAAAAACATTCAGAGTACAGCCAATCGGTGGATACAACTTAATTAACTTCGGTGTGGGGTTGGGCTGCATCGCCAAATTTGAAGGCGAACTATACAGCAGCGATTTTGTTTTCAAACGACGCACAGTGGATCGAGTCAATGGGAGAGGTCGAACAAAATTTCAAAACTTTAAAAGCTAATAACTCCGATAAATCAAAACTTTGAGATTTTAAAAATAGTTCTATTGGTTTCCTCGTAAAATTCCCTTTCAAAAGCACCCGTCTAAATTTAAAATGTGACGAATTAAACATAAAAATTTGCAGTTTTAGTCAAAAATTTCATGTCCGACCTCTTCGATTGACTCGATCTACTGTGCGGCGGGCTAAGCGGGGGGGGGGGGGGGGCGTCATCATACGTCATCATACCATCAAATTTTTGCAGGCCGCAAAAAATTGATGGTAGACGGTGCGCACCAGTCAGCATTTGATCGGAAATTGATGGAAATTTGAGCGTGTATCCAGGACTTTAGAAGCCTGCCACACGCAGGCGCGGGTGTGGTTGTACTACGCGATTTGATATATATATATAAACTTTAGTTTTAGCTTTGAGCGGGAAATTCAAATTTTTACCAACCAATATATTCTAAATAAAAAGGTTAATATCTTCGTTAAAGGTTGATTTCAATGAGTTTCGCACAGCAAATCGTGTTCTCAGCGTGAGTTAGGAGACGAAACGTATATTAGAATTCATAAATTCGTACCTTGTTTAGTGGTCCATTGATAAGAACACATCACCTCTAACAGGAATGAAAAGAGCAGGTAGAAAAATTTGATCGAAACGACCTAGATGCGTTCAGCATTGCCACATTCCTGCGACTGTAACGTGCTTCATAATATCAGATAAAATATTGGGAGAACACAAAGAACTTTCAAGCAGAATGAACGAGGTGTCAAATGTACATCGAAATTCGTTTCTTTCGCATCAAATTATTTTAAGTGTTTATACTTTTCAGTTTAACTTGATTCCCACCCCATGAAGTTATTCTTTACTTTTCCTTTATACTTATTTTCATGAGTATCGTGTCTAGTTAGAATGCAAATTAAGAAAGCATTATTTTCTTGTCTTGCAACAAGCTTTAGTGCTATAATATTGGTGAGTTTATTGATAACCTATACATGTATCAAGGAATTTTACTATTGGACTGCATTATGGAATTAAGAATTACTAGTTAATTTCAGGTTTATGCTCAACGTCTTGTGTATAATTTTGATAAGCAACATGATTTGATATTTTTATTCACCTCTGTAAAGAAAATTGCACTTGATGGAAAATCACCACTAAGTACCTTCCAGATGATGGGAATAAGAACCAAATTAAAATCACGGAAAGAAACAAAGTGGGTAAAACTCGACTTCTCTTCATATTGTTGAAGGTATTTAATTCACAGTAGAGAGGAACTAATTGCACAAATACTATCGACACTAGTCGATCAATTTGACTTGATTCTCTGTCGCTGAATTTGGTTCTCTATTATCATTAATTCGCTCTAGGCGGAAGCTCCCAGAAGCGCTTTTCAAGTAAGGAAAAGCTATGGATAAAGGATTAAACTGAGGATAAAGTTTCAGTTTATTAGAAAAATTTGGATACCGAACTGGAATTCTCATCAAATTTTTTTGTTATCCAACACTATGATCATTGAAGATAATTCCTGCGCCCACAAGAGCGAGGATAGGCAACGCGCACCCACATTAGATGCCGTAATTATACGTACCTGAATTATTGTAATCTTCCGTCACATTTCTAAGGCGCAATGATACAACTATTTGAACTCTCCGGAATGCGTGAGGTATCACGCCGCTATTGAAGGCGTTTTCAAATCAGCCAAGTTCCGATACCCGGATTATCGTCTTGGATAGTTCATATTATTTTGTTTTCATTTCTTACCACTTGTTTATTTTTAATCCTCGTATAAAAACCACCCATTTGCTGAATACAATTCTAGCTGAAGCGCACTTGAGCTATGCATTCATGACTGCAAAAATGTCACAGGAAATCGACAAGCCCAGCATGCATGAAGGCTATTTCAATTGTAATCTTCTGTCACATTTCTAAGGCGCAATGATACAACTATTTGAACTCTCCAGAATGCGTGGGGTATCACGCCGCTATTGAAGGCGTTTTAAAATCAGCCAAGTTCCGATACCCGGACTATCGTTTTGAATAGTTCATATTATTTTGTTTTCATTTTTAACCACTTGTTTATTTATAATCCTCCCATAAAAACCACCCATTTGCTGAATACAATTCTAGCTGAAGGGTACTTAAGCTATGCATTCATGACTGCAGAAATGGTACCGGAAATCGAAAAAGCCAGCGTGCATGGAGGCTATTTCAATTGTAATCTTCCGTCACATTTCTAAGGCGCAATGATACAACTATTTGAACTCTCCGGAATGCGTATAACTGGAAACCGCGTTTGAGGAAAACGCATTTAAAGTATTGTTTTTGATAAACTGCGCAGACTTTTCTATGCAGGTACCCTGTTTTGGTGTTTTTGGGTAACCGAACCCTTCTATTGAAGGATGCCGAGTAGATTTTGCGATACATTTTGGGTTTACACTCTAATATATTTAATTTAAAAAAGCGGTTTATAGGCCATTAATACGCCCAACAGTCATTTTGGTGGCAATATGAAGTATAAATAATCTTAATCACGCATGATTAACGCAAAATGAAAGAATGTCGATAGTGAGTAAAGAAAGGGGTAACTAGCACCTTATAGGCCCTTAAGTTTATTGGCCCGTATTACGCCCAACAGTCATTTTGGTGGCAATATACGAAGTATACATTTTTGGAGGAATGGATAGTTTGAGAGGAGAATAAATTATTTGAATAGCTCGTTTTTCTGAAATAAAAACAAATCTTTATAAAATGAGATCAAAAAATTGAGCCATCACTATCGCCGCGCCGCGCCGATGATGCCCGCGAACCGAGAATGATAAGGCCGCGCGTATAGGTCGTTCTTAACTCGGAAAAAAAGGTTTTTCGACCTCGAGCCGTTACCTATCTATATTTTATCGCTACCACAGCATAGTCCGGGGTACGTAGAATCCGAAAAGCAGATGGGCGTAATAACGACCTAGACGCCTATAGGCTGTTCTTGGTGCGGTGTCCTCAATTAAGAGAGTAGAGATCATTTTGGCGCCTTAAATTGAGACGATAGGCAACTACAACTACAACTATAGGACATATCTACGTTACAGTTTCCTCCTGCGACTGTACCTCAATTAAATTGCAATTTTTTGATGGTATGGTTTAGAGTCTATACCAATTATGTTTTTGCACTTTCGAGGTGCTTGAAAGAAGATCAACAGCTTTCAGTTTAGTATGAATGTAATTAAAACAGAAACCGCATTCTTACTGTAAAATTGGTCAAATATTCTTAACGCGAACTCCAAATCAATCATTGTTATTTTGATAAGGGGTAATGAATTACGTATTCTTCAGGGCGATGCCATATGCGATGAAGTTTCCTGTGAAGAAATCATTGGATTTCAGGAGGTGTGTTTTACTTTATCCGTTTATAAAAGTTGTCGATTCCAAAACGAAAGAACGTAACTCAGACTTCCAAGGTTGTAAAATTGGCTCTTACAATTAAATTTTTTCACAAGAATCTAAATGTGCAGTTTCTGCCTCAATCTTTGCTGATTTTTGAGTACAATTGGAAGAGAATTTTTAGTTAAAACCGTCCAAGAGTGCCCGAATAAAAGTACAATTCGCGTACTGTTAAAAATTTCGGAGTGAAATTCTATGCCGGAGTCTACATATCGCCACAAAACCCTGAGTGTTATGAATGCGGAGCAAAATCTGAGTTCCTTACGGAGTGACTTACACCATTGCGGAGCGGAAACTACTCTTCTTGTGGAATTTCATAGACTTGTATGGTGCTCTTTTCTCTTCGCATTCATATCGTCTCTCCTTTGACGCAAGGACGTAGGTACCTCAACTTTAACGTGAGCCCCAGAAAACGAAGAAGAGTCTCATGGGGAACATCAGGACTCGCGTGGAAATTGAGATATCGACGGTGTAAGTCGGCAATCACATAACTCGGTTTGCGACGTCGCAGACTTCCTGTCATACTTTATTTTTTCAACGGGAAACTACTCAACGGCAACTCTTTAAAACTGCCGTGATTTTTCTTCTCAGTGCGAAGAAAATTCTGCAAAAAATTCAAGGAATGATGTCAATTTGTTCTCCTTTGAAAAAATAACATAGAGGCGGAAATTTTCAGACACCGCAAACGAGTTATGTGATTGCCGACTTACACCGTCGATATGCTGTTACGTCAGAGGAGCGACGATATCACTCAGGGATTTAGCCGCTACATAGATTCCGGCTTCACTCCTCGATTCGTAACATAGCGACTGAAAATTTTACCTCGTTGAAATTCAGTTTCATTCTTTCGTCTCGGGAACACCAAAGCGGGAGTTCTCCGAGATATTCATTTCTTCTTGTAACTGCTTGCAGTGTTTTCTGGCCGGCTCCTGGGGGATAAGCCTGAAGGACGTGGACGGGTACTTGAGCGCTCTGGATGGCTTCCAGACTAACAGCAACTCAAGCTTCGAGGCTAGTTGCCTGAACTTGACGACGGCAATCAAAACACTCCTGCAAACGGTGGACGGGCGACGGGTGATCCAGCTGGACGCTCCGCTTTTCACGCTGCCGTACTTGAACCAAGACAAGTTCCCGGTCGTCGTATATTTCCCCTGTTTTCGGGCCTGCCACCACATCGTCATCCAGAGGGTGGACGGCACCCTCTTCGTCTTCGACCACTACTCCCCCGAGGAGATCGCGACGATGATGGAAGGGGTCGGATACCGGAACGAGACCAGCTCGTTTTACCGCAAGTATTTGCGACGCCCGGTCACCCATTCGGTTTTCTTCAGTCTCCGATACTCGCGCAAGGAAAACACCGGCATCACGGGGATCGTGGCAACGTATCTGTTGGACTCCAGCACACGTGTGGCAGTGACGCTTTAGGCTTCTGAATCTTTGTCCGAAGGGATGAAATCCGTCCTGCGCACAGAGACAAGAGACCCTCCACTGGCCTCCTAGCGACAGGTGGAAGCTTTTACTTTCGGGGTTTCAACAATTCCTTATGGACAATTATTAGCGAGCAACAGTCATCACCCTATTTTCAGCTGTTGACTTACCTACATGGTCGATGATGAGCTTCGAATGACGTTATGAGCCAAACAACTTTCCCAAACGTCGGCCATTTTCGGCTTGTTTGCAAAACGAAACTGCCAACACGTTGTTGAACATCAATCATGTAGGTAAGTCAACAGTAGAATGCTGAAGTCCCGAAAGTAAAAGCTTCCGCCATGGCCGAGATACTAGTGGAGGGTCTCTTGTCTCTGCCTGCGCACGGAGAAAGAAAAAAAAAGCAGGGAAATTTTCAAGAATGGAGTTAGGTATGTCGCCATTCATAAATTAAATCATGACCGGAAATCTTCAGCATCGTGAAGCGAGATCCTGCAGTTTTGCCATAGACGTGTGCTTTTTCGCTAAACGGATTGATCATCACGCTGTACAACAAACGGCGCATAATGGATCTAGTAAATAGGAGAGGTCGGACAAAATTTGGAAACTTTAAACGCTTATAACGCCTTTTATACAAGAATTTTAGGATCTAAAAGTGGTTCTATTGGTTTTCTTGTTAAATTTTCTTTCAGAGACACCCATTTCAGTGTAAATTGTGACGAAATGAACATAAAAATTCGCAGTTTTTGTCGAAAATTCCATGTCCGACCTCTTTAATTGACACGATCTACTGTGCGGCGTTCAAGCTTTGAGCAATAAAGCTTTCAGAGTAGGAATTTCCACCTGCCACCGAGAGGTTGCTGGAGATCTCTATTTTGTATTTGTTTTCACCTCATCCTGACGACCATGCCAGGTCATTTTTCAGGCAAAGACATTACAGATATTTTAGAGGCTCGCACTAATATTCTAAGCAATGTAATCGGGTGAACCAATAGCTATAGGAGCAGGTCACCGCTATTTTTACCTTGTGATGATTAATGAACAGCTTCATGGGCTAAATATCAAAAAAAGGTCGCTTAATATTAGCTGATGAATATCATGGAAAACTCTTTGTTAGGCGATTTTTAAAAATTGGGTTGGGATTGCTAATAGCCATCAATTGCGAAATTCAGTGGTCGTGAATCATCATTCGGCGAAACTGAACGTTGACTTATAGAAAAGAGTTTTATATTATTTGGAGGATATCAGTGCGGGCAAACGGACACAATGTATCGATGACCAAAGTGCGAGACCACGTATGCCTCTGCGTGCAGAGGAACTAGTCAACTTTGTATGGAATATTCTTCTCACAGAGAAGAAAATTCAAGGGAGTTTTCAAGAAATTACGATGACTGGTTTTCAGCAGAAAAAAAAACAAAGTATGACAGGAAGTCTGTAAAGTCCTGAACGGAGATACGTGATTTCGTACTTTGGTCATCGATGCATTGTCTCTGTTTGCCAAGCAGCCTGATTTTTGAAATTTTGTGTTTGTCGACAGGTTCAGATAAGAAAGGAGAATCGAGTTCTATGATTGGTCAACTATATCCTTCGTCTCCTTTTTCTCGTCGATAAACTAATGATGTAATGATTGAGAAGCTAAGGGCATCTCTTGAGTTGCTGATACTATGTCGTTGAATCCATCCTTTATCGACAAGAAAAAGAGTACGAAGGATAAAGCTGACCAATCACTGAACTCAATTCTCCTTCATCTTGTCTTAACTGGACGACAAACACAACATTTCAACCATCAGGATGCACGGAACTAAAATTTTAAATAGGCAAAAAGATGAAGCCCTCGTAACTCACGTAATCAAATCTCAGATCTCGATCAATCCAAAGCCTTCAAAGTCAGTCATTAAACCATTTTTGTCGCATCAGAATGTGACGGGAAAAACTTATCAACACAAATCTAGATTCATAATACATAAATCGCTGATCTCCTATTAATTGCAGTGCACGCACCTCTATTGCAGTGTTTCAACATTTCTGCTTCTATTTTAATTTTTCGACAAAAAACAAGCCAACTTCACGGCTGAAAATTTATACAGAATATTATGCTAACAGAAAAAGAAAATCGAACCAGTTTTCAGGAATTTGTGCTGGCTAGGTTTCCAAAGAAATAACTGAGTATTGAAGGAAGTCTGCAACTTCGGAAACGGTGATACGAGATTTCGCACTTTGGCCATCGAAATGCACATGCTGGTTTGGGAGGTTTTACAATTTTTTAAAGAACGCGGGACGGACGTGAAACTTTTGCGCGTATGTGCAACATAGAAATGCTAATGATTAACCTTGTTGAGCTGAAGTTCTAATTGAAATAATTGCCAGGACTAGTTGTTTTGCGTGACATTTAATTGCACCTTTAGCACGATGATCATGAACATGTTTAAAACTTATAAACTCAAGTTTTAGGAAGTTAAGATTGCTTTCAATGACGCCTCAGAGCCAACTACTGTAATAAATTGATGGACCTCACATACGGTACACACAAATCAATCACTAGCTTAATTTTTTTGAGGATCGTTCTGCTCTTTTTCTGTTGTTTAACTCGGCTAGAATAATGGAGACGATGCGACGTAGGAACTAGTGAAACGCGATCTTCAGCACTGCAATAATTGTTGAGAGCCACATACGAGTAGCATGGAGGTTTCCTGAAGTTGAACGTTGCGCGATGTCCAACCGTTACACTTCGACTATCAGTGCGCCTTCAATTTGCAAGTTAACTTCCGGCTCAGCATTTGCACTTCCCATTCGCGAAGCAGGCAACACGAATTGCGACGTTGAAAATTTGTTGTTGCTATCATTATTTCATAGGTAGACGATAGAATGTACTGTCTCACCATTTGTATTGATTTTTCCTCATTGTAAATAGAATATTCTGTGAAAATCAAACAATAGATTTCATTCTTTTTCCGTCTAAAGATAAAATACCGCAGTAAAGATTTTAAAACAACCAAGTCAGGAGTATAGATAACATTAGACGAAAACAAGAATAAAGTTAAAAGAATACAAAGAACAGAGTTAAAGAATACCGAGGAGCGCACTTAAGGCAGCCAAATTTTGACAATGCAATTTCCTGAGCATCTGTTTATAAAATACAAAAACTGCGATGTGCGTATATACTCCAAAAATTGCAAAGCAAGAAAATATTGACGATTATTGGCACTGTAAAATACTTGAATTTTAGGAGGCAGGGGGTTTAGAATCATCAGTGTAATCGCAGAATAGGATACATCAGTGTCTCATTTGACTCTTACGACTACAGTGCGCCTTCAATTCGTGAGAGACCTTCCAGCTCAGCAAACTACATTTTCACCGTATCTATCTCTGCCTCTGCGCTTAAACTACAATACCTTTTTCGTTGTTTGGCAGGGCAATGATTCAATTACGAGATTGTTGCCAAGATAAGTATTAAAGTGTCTCAAATATGATGTTTCTAGGTGTACGGCCATTTTATATTTTCAAAAAGAAAATTGAATTCTTTGACACTTTTAGAGACCATTTTAAAAAAAAAAATTGATGAAAAATCGTGTGCCGCATTTCACGCATTAGAATCGATCAGTTATGATATATACGTAAAATTAGCACAAAAATCTATGAATGCACCGGAGAATTGTGACGCCCGATAGTTGATAAAAACGGTTAAGGAGTTTAAAGCACTACACAAGAGTACGTAAAATTTAAAATTTTACAAATTTTTTTAAAAAATTTACAATTTTAAAACTTTTAAAAAACAATTTGTGAAAACACTCACTTGCATAAAATGTTTTGACGGAGCGGACGCGTTTCGGAGGCTCCTGTCCTCAATCATCGGCGCGACTCACTTCGCTCCGTCAAAACATTTTATGCAAGTGAGTGTTTTCACAAATTGTTTTTTAAAAGTTTTAAAATTGAAAATTTTTTAAAAAAATTTTAAATTTTAAATTTTACGCCCGATAGTTATTAAAAAGTGACACAGTTTTCCAGAGGAGGCCCCTTCGGATCCCCTTCGATGCTAGGGAAATCCCCTGAGTTCCTCGGGGAACCCACAAATCCTCCTTGATGGAGCGTCTTTCAATGTCCCCTGAACTGGACCTTCTTCAACGAGTCGTCCCTGCCCGCCCCCCCCCCCAGTTCATAGCTCCGTCCACATTGCACGCAGTTTTCATCCCAAGAGCTTTGTAAAGCCTAAAAACAGTAAGCCACTCAGAAGCTGATCCTTCAGAGACCGAACTCTTCTTACGAAGGTCCTACTTTCATAGATGGATCCAGACGCTTCAAACGGGGGGTGAGAGAGGGGTACGGGATGCTTCTCACAAATAATACTCGAAATTTTAATACACCTAATATACAGTTTGAGCGAATTTCGTATTGAATAATATGAGCGTCCTTCCTTCTTCTTTCCTTACTTCCTTCCTACCTTTCCCTGCCCCTTACCCTCTCTTAAAAATTTACTTCCGAATACTCATCCTGTAAAACTTTTTGAATTTATGCGCTTCACTAAACTTAAAATTTAACCTCCCCCCAACCCTTTTGTCTTTTCACTGATGTAACCTTGATTTCCATGTAAACACACAGAGGTGTAAATGGCCTTAGATGCTAAAGCACAGCTTTAAAATAAACTTATATTACTACTACTACCTTCCTTGCTTCCTTCCTTTCTTCCTTTCTTTTTTTCTTTTTTTCTTTTTCGTCTTGAATAATATGAGCATCCTTGCTTCTTCTTTCCTTACTTCCTTCCTTTCCTTGCTTCCTTGCCTCCTGCTTCCTTGCTTCCTTCCTTCTTTGTTTCCTACCTTCCTTCCTTCCTTGCTTCCTTCCTTGCTTCCTTCCTTGCTTCCTTCCTTGCTTCCTTCCTTGCTTCTTTGCTTCCTTCCTCTCTTGCTTGCTTGCTTCCTTGCTTGCTTGCTTGCTTGCTTTCTTCCTTGCTTCCTTCCTTGCTTATTTGCCTCCTTCCCTCCTTGCTTCCTTGCTTCCTTCTCTCCGTCGTTTCTTTCTTTCCTTCTTCCCTTCCTTCCTTCCATTCATCCTCCCTTTCTTTCTTCCTTTCTTTTTTTCTTTTTTCCGGACCAGCGGAGGTGCCCCCTTGGATCCGCGCACCTCTACTCGGAACATATTTCCGTCTCACCAAAGATGGATTCCTGTAGAATCGGCAACGAGTGCGGAGCGCGCCGCGACGCATCGGCCGAATACGAGCGTCTCGGCGCGGCGCGGCGCGGCGGTGACGTAATGGGCGCCCCCGGCGGCGCCGCGGCCCGGGCGGGCGTCGGTGACCAAACTCATATTTCTCCTCGCCCGGAGAAGAAAGTTGTCCGAGAATTCGTCGCCCTCCCGGCGTAAGAACCTATCTCCACACCACGATGAACCCTGTCGTCCGTATAAATCAATGCTTTCCCGGGCTCATCTCGAAGTGTAGTCAGGCTCTTTCTTCGGCCGAGCGGCGATTCCGATTCCTCTCGCGCCGCATGAGCGCATGACCTTCTCCGCGCGGGCCCCGTCAACCTGGGTTGACCCGCGGCGAGTTGATGAAGGTGACCCGCGCACGGGGCGATTCTGGATTAAATGTAACCGTCCACAGGAAGTGGGACCTCGGTGGGCAGATTATTGAAGTTACTAAACAAAGCGGTAGACATGAAAGACAAAGGAAAATGGTGCGATCCTGCTGGTGGCAAGTTGGTGGTTGCGTTGAGCAAAGGAGGTTAGTAATAGACTAGGACAAAGTAGGTGTTTGCAATGAACATAGGAGGTAGGTAACTGGTGAACTAACGGCAACCCACGAGAGACCCTATTGTTAGTCCATCATTTACCTCCTTAGGCTGTAAAAACCACCCATTTCAACCAAAAGGATCGCTCCATACTCCTATAGGATCGCTCCATGTCTCCCTTGCCTATAGCTTTGTCTATCACTTTAAACAATCAGATGGGAGACTCCTAATGTCCTCTTTGTCTATCGCTTCGTCTATCAATTTCATCAATCAATCATATTCATAGGATCATATTCATGGTCTTCCCTTGATCAGCTACTTTCCTTAGAGGACCCCATTTGGTTTACATTTTGATTGGGATGCCTTGAAAGTAGCATCATAGAAGGGACAATCTTTGCCAACTTCGACTAAAATTCGGCAATATAATTTTGGACATAAATTCTTGCAAATATTTGCGATGATTTGCAACCGCGAAAACTTCAAAATACGATAGGAAAAATCCTATAACTTCGAGAAACTTTAAGGTACGTGCAATCCTACTTAAAAATTTACAAAACCAACAGCATGTCTTCTTCCCTATTTTGTATTTTTGTAGTGGTAGATCATTGTAATCTCCTGCAAGGGCCCATTTCCAAAACACTGCTTAATTTTACTGAGGCTGGCAAAATTGTCCGTTCATGATGCTACTTTGAGCGGATCCGCCTTCATTTGAAAGGATAGGCAAAACGCGCGTCTTAATGCGGAAAATAGGAACACGGATGGCGAGTGCTTGCTGGAGCAAGTTCAGAACCTTACCGCTCAACGCGTACTATTTCGTCGATGATGAGTTAAGTCCTTTTGTAATGTGAACTAGGTGCAAAACACTATCGAGGATTGGATCATTTAAAAGAAAAAAAGTGGATCTATTTTTCCGTAGCTTGGGCTATGCGGGAGAATATATTCCGGTCAACACGGCAACGGGCACGTAGCCACCCAACTTTCTCTCCGATGAGCAAGCTATCCGTCTCAGTCACACACACACTCTCAGATCGACTGCGTCGATCCCGCTCCGCAACACGCGTGGGGCTAATGTATTGATCATTTTTTCTCTAATTGGTCACCATTTACCATTACCATTCACCATTGGCCATCGACACAACAAACGGATAGACATAGACACTCGCACGCCTAGCGCGGCCGGGTGCATGATCCGCCGTCATCGGTGCCGCCGGTGCCTCTCGAAATCTACATCCGATCACTTTTCTTGGGCTTTGTTGCCGAGTGTACTGGAAAAAGCATAAGTTTTGCCTGCTCGGAGAGCAAATTAAAATATAGTAAAGACATGGGGCTGTCAATGAAAGACGTTTGGTTTTTTCCAAGATTTGTTGACCCCTCTCTTCCTCTGCATCAGGGATCCTCATCTTTTCCCCAACAACACAATTTTGCGATAAAACAGCAATTTTTATACCGTAAAATTGAAAACTTTTACATCCATTGGTCAACAAATGCCAATTTTAAAGATTAATAAAATAAGTCCTTATTTTTAAAGTATCAGAGATAAGATAAACAACCTGCTATTCACAGAAGCATTGCATTCAAACTTTTTTTTTGCCATACATTTCGACCAAAACGGCCCCTGCAATTAGTAGATATGCAACATACACTAAAATCCGCTGTCGTAGCAATAAATGATTTTCATATGTAATCGTAGTTTATTGTTAAGTGCGAGCTACTCTGATCCAACCTTCCTTTGAAGTGGTTTATCACGCAGACCTATACACCGGGCGCCTCTCGTAGGAAGCCAAAATTCAATTAAAGGACTGAATGATGATTTACAAAAAAAAATTAGAGAATTCTATTTGAAAAGATGTACATGCAGTAGGAATGGGACTCCTCAGTATCATAATTGAGGAGTTTTTTGGAACAAGGGCATATAAGACTTGCAATAGGTACAATAGGGTTGCAATAGGATTGTGCAACTTAGTGCATCGTTTTCAGTTAAACAGTTTAGCGTATAAAAAGCGTATATTTATATCTGATTGCAACTTTATGCACTTTTTTATGTTTTGTTTCTAATAAATGTTTTTAAAGAGCTACCCACAGTTTTCTGAGAAGTTTCCACGAATTTACCAACATGATCTTAAATAAAAGTATCGAAAATTTCGACGCGACATTTGCGTTTGTTCTACTTTCTTTTAATGTAACTAAAAAAGAAAATTAAATATCTACCTAATTTCCTACCTTAAATGAGGATACTCATTTTCCCTCTAATTGTGGTAAAAACTAGAGCAGAAAGTCAAGAATGATGACACGCAGTCCTACAGCATTTCTACAGTCTTGCAGGCGCTAATATGCGTTTCACGTTAACTAACCGACTGCACTGCGTTTGGCGCAATGCGAGAAGTATTCATGCAGTCTTGTAGGCGCTGATGTGGGCCGTACGCCGACCGCGCCGTTTGGCGCAATGCGAGAAGTATTTATGCAGTCTTGTAGGCGCTGATGTGGGCCGTCCGTACGCCGACCGCGCCGTTTGGCGCAATGCGTGAAGTGTTCCTAAAGTCTTGCAGGCGCTAATATACGTTCAACGCCGGCCGCACTGTGTTTGGCGCGATTATTCGAACTCGCGTTAGAATAATCGCGGCATCGAATAATGTAGTATATAAGGCCCATGTTGTGTCTCGACGCAGCCCTGTAAGGATTTTTTTCTGAAAGAAATCTTAAAATTGTTATTTATTTTTCTGTGAAAATAATTAGCGTGTACCTACGTGTAACTTGGTTCACTGGAAATTGTATACAAAGTCGCACAATCTTAGCAGCATTGCAAGTCCTATTCCTCCTTTTTCTAAAGTACTCAATTTTTCTCCAACTAAAATTTCAAGATAAATTACTATTGCGCCACGGGTTTAGCCGAAAATATCTCTCAAACTAGAAATATATATATATATATATATATATATATATATATACATAAAGTCGCTTTACAACGCACTCTGGCGTTCTACGACACCCAAAACGCCACATATGCCTGTCTTCCCAGAGGTTATCGGGCAACTGACAACGCAACATCTCTTCGTCAACGCCTTGCCGCCAACCCTTTACGGGACGTCCCCGTCGCCCTCTTCCCAGGTGGTACCCAATCCAAAACTTGTTTGGGCAACCTCTCCTCCGACATTCTTTGCACATGTCCATACCAGCATAACTGCCTGGACATGACGTCGTGCACGATATCTTTCTAAATAAATAAATACATAAATAGATAAATACACCGAAAAAAAGCAGTGAAGTTGATTGAACATTCTGGATGTAAAAAAAAGTCTGCGAAAACTCATGAAATGATGAATTACCGGCTACAGTAGTTACTTTAGCAGTGCCGAGATGTAAAACTAACTACTATGGCAAGTAAATCAGCATTTTATTAATTCTCGCACTTGTTTTCACATCCAGAATGTTAAATCATCTTCACTTTTTTTTTCTGAGTAAATAAAAAAATAATTAGTTGAGGTTAATGGAGCAGCATCTCTCTATGAGATAGTCCATGCTCAACCGTACATCAAGTCTAAGCCTCTCAACTTCATCGAAAACTAAACTGCCACCAAGCCTCAGGCCTCGGGAAACCGGTGGTGCTTGGGGCTTGCCTATACCAGGTTTTATAAAGCTGTTAAAAGACACCGCACTAAAACAACCGCTCGACAAAAGGTTGCGCAACTGCACCACAATCGTACTAAGGAAGAACGACATATACACATCCGAATGTTGCCAAGTCTCCCCTTGTGAATTGTGCGTTTTTAAGGATATTCATGACTATTTTTCCGTGAAATTTTTATATATTTTGGATTAAATTGCAAGCAAAATTGTCTGAAAAATTCGACGAAAAATATCCGCAATTTTCGCAGTAAATTCGTTATTGATTGAAGGAAACATGGCAACGTGTGAAGGCTCTTCCTCACGGCAGATCAGGTTTACACCACCCGATCCCTCGATTCGGGGCAATGGGATTGGGGGGTGAGGGAGCTAAAAGCACGGCTAATCCGTTCGGGTGCAGGTAGGTTTAATTAGAGACGCGAGCGCTGCCAGGCGGCGGAATGCTCAACCCGTCCGGGCGCGACCTCTTAAAATAGTATCATCTGAATAATACATAACGCGATAAGCATCTCTTCCTGCGCGCTGACGCAACTCCGATTTTCAAAAATCCGACTTTCTCCCGCGCACGTAACCGGCCGCCGCACTGGGCCGAGGGGGCAGGATCGGGGTCCGGGGGGACGGCGAGGGGGGAGGGGGAGGCTGATTTTTTTATTCGGAGTTCGTGGTATTGAACTTGAGCCGCGACGCAAGTTGCGTCATAACGTCCGGGCGGACGTGTCGGACCTCGTCCCGGTTTTGAATGGGTTTTCCTGGCGCGTCGCGTCGCGTCAGTGGGAGGGCCCGGGAAAAACGCCGTATGAGCCTTCAGACGTTGCCGAATCTCTCTCGATGAACTATTTATTTTTGAGGTTAGTTATTTATGTGTCGAAGGCATATAGTCAAATCAGGCATTTTGTCGAATGCCTAGGCAAATAGTCAAATTAGGCATTTTGTCGAATGCCTAGGCAAATAGTCAAATATTCTTACTTATATTGATATTTTGATTCTTTACCTTAATTGTAGACAAAATAATTCGTTACTCCTGTAAGAAAGAATTCTCCGTGAAAACATGCAGCATACAATAGTATTTTAAACGATTTTAAGATCCTAATGTACATTTATCATGCAATTTTCAGTCCGTCATAAAACGTAGAATTTTTTAGATTTTAACATTTAAAAGTACTAAAAGCTCGTTTAAAGGAAGGAAGAAGGAGAGTTCGCAGATTTGAAGAGTTATTCTTCCCAAAATATTGAAAACCCGTGAGCTCCTCGCCATAAATTTACAGAATTTCGTAAACTGTTAAATGCGACTACCGGCCCAGGCATTTGATAAAATGTCTGATTTGAGTAATTGCCTTCAACATATCGACGGCGTAAGTCCGCAATCACATATATCGTTTGCGGTGTCTGAAAATATTGGCCTCTATGTTATTTTTTGAAAGGAGGACAAATTGACGTCATTCCTTGAAGTTTTTTCAGAATTTTCTTCGCACAGAGAAGCATAAACACGGCAGTTTTAAAGAATTGCCGCTGAGTAGTTTTCCGTTTAAAAAATAAGGCATGACAGGAAGTCTGCGACGTGGCAAACCGACTTATGTGATTGCCGACTTACACCGTCGATATGCATATTTATCCTTAAGATTTTCAGATATTTTGGGTTAAATTGCGAACAAAAGCTTCTGAAGAATATGAAGAATACTATTCACGATTCGCCCTAGAAATCCGTATTTTATTGGCTGGAATATGGCAACGTCTGAGGGCTCATACAATGTTTATCCTTAACACGGCAGTTTGTGGTCCTCACTGTTGGTATTACCGAAGCAAATGGACAAGACTAGAATTAAAGCATCTCTCGACCAGATTACTCCTTTACCTTTACTCCATTATCATATGCCTCTTAGAGGGATCGTGCACAGTTCAAATTGCATGAGCTTTGGTCAAAACGGTATTATTAGAAATACTTTTAAATTTTAAACACAAATGGATACATTTTAAGTATGATGGCACGAATATATATGTCTCTCTGTCTTCTTATCCACGTGTTAAAGTCTCCGTTTAAAAGTTGGTGAAGACATCAGTCAAGTGGTCAGAATAAATTGAGAGATGTGTAAATCAACGAATCGCCTTCAGTTTTGCGAGTAGGCGAACTTCCGTACGGCAAAGTTCGATAAAAGGTATCAGAAAAGAGCCAAATAATGAAACCGGATGAGGTGAAAGTTCAGTTCGGAGATCAACGCTATTTTTCGTCAAAAGATAATTAGTGGTTAGCAACTTGTTTCAGTATACAATGCGCACGAAGATGACTGATTAATGTTAAAGTGAGCACTTTGCACGGATAGAGATGAGAGAAAAAATCTTTAAGCCGCGGAAAGAAACTATTTAGCAAGTAAAATTTTAGAGGTCACCTCGAGAGTTCTCTTGTCAAAATAATTTTCTTTGGTACCTACTCCCAACTAAATAAATTTTATTTAGACGAGGGATCTTTCGTCATCATTCAAATTTTACTTGGCACCATTCGCAACATGTCGTCTTTTTATGTACAAATAAAACCTTTTGAGGAAATGGATCTCTTTCTTGTAATGCTTCCAATTATTTCAGTGTGTCAGCAGTCTTGTGCACAGAACCCCATTTCTTACGTAATAGACCATGCAATACATTACCCAATGGATTGCAAACGGACCAGGCGAAAGTACTTTCGCGGAATTTAAAATTTCTTAAAAGCTTCTACATTCATAATAAGCTAGTTTCGATTGATAATAGTCGCACCGGTGCGTAATAGTTTGCCAAAGAAGTGTTTCAAACTGAATTCTATCAGCTGAGTGTTGCCAACTTGCAAATTCGTCACTGAACAGTGTACTAACTCACAGTCATTTTGCACAAATTGCTCGCTTTCTCAGCATAGCGGTTATACCAATGTGTGCGGAAAAACTTAGTATGAACATTTAAATGCTGCAACATTTCCTCCGATGAAAGATTAATTTTTGAGGTGAGACATGACAAGTCTTCCTTAAATTTTTGAAAAACTTTCAATTCAATTAAGAATACAAATGCTCTGAAAAACTGGATGACAAAATAATATCCACAAGTTTTCATGAAAATTTCTAGTTAATCAAAGTTTGTTGAGGTCTGAGGGTTTTTACGGCGTTTTTCTTCAGCATGGACCAAATGAGAAAAACAATGAAATGAGCTGTACCGTCGTGCTGAGAAAAAACGCTGTATGAGCCTCTAAGCGTTGCCGCATATTACCTTCGATAAAACGCAAATTTACTGCGAAAATTCTAAAAGTTTGTCTTATTTTTCCAGACAAATTCCTTCCCAATTTAAACTAATATCTGTGAAAATTTCAAGGTAAAATATGCATAACTTTCCTCGCAACGAACTCTCACTCAACCTCACTTGTCTCGGAAAATTTGGCAACATTTGAAAGCTCATACGGTGTTCTTCATTATCACGGCAGTGTAGGTGGAGGACCTCCAGAACTTTTGTCTATAACAGCCTTGCAGAAGCCTCGACCGGCCTATTTCGAGTCCTATTTCGGCCTCCGCCACTGAGGCACGTAGGAGCGGAGCACTCCCGTGCTAAGGAAAAACGCCGTATGAATATTCGAGAGTGCCCAAATATCTCCAGATAAAACATGCATTTATGAGGAAAGTTATGCTTATTTTTCCTTACATTTTCAGATATTTCACATGAAATCCAGAACAAAATTGTCTGAAAATTTAAAAGAAAACGATGACAATGGACCATTAGACAAGGTACGAATTTAAGCATTTTGATACATGTTTCTTCATCAGAATTTCACGTAGAGCACGATTCGCGCAACGAAAAGTAATGAAACAAACTACAAACGAAGATACTAACGTTTTTATTTCACATTGGTTACGAGGAATTTGAACTGCCCGCTGACAAGAAACTCAAAGCTCTACGTGAGTCAAATCGCGCACTACAACGGCTTCAACATGCTTCTCAAACGAGTAATGTTCATTTCCTACGATGTGTTGTTCAAACTATACCTAAGCAATTTGCTACAGCTGAGCCAAAGCGTCAAGATTGAGGATGCCAGATTCTTTTATCGCAAAGACGTTCATGATAACGTTTAGCGCGCTGTGTGAATCCCGCAGAGCATTGAGTTTTCATGAGCGGGTGGTCACGCATCAAGAATCATTAAATATCTTTGGAAGGAGTTGCTTTCGGTAATTTTCGTTGTGCGCGTTATATTCTACATGCAACTTTAGTGAAGAAACATGTATTAGAATGCTGAAATTCGTACCTTGTCTAGTGGTCCATTATTCCCAGTAAATTAGTTTTTTACCGAAGGCAATTCGGCAACGTCTGAAGGCTCTTACGACGTTCTTCCTTAGGACGGCAGAATAGGAGCTCCGAATTTTTAGAGATAGGCCGCGCCGAAAATATTGGGCAACTGTCCGTGTCATCCTTGCGGGTGTCGGTGTCCACGTCGTGATACGGGCCAGGTTTAAACATTCACGGCTTGTCATCGGTGTTTTGAAATGATTAATTATCCGCTCATTAATTAATGGCCCCGACGCTGAATCGCTGATGAACCGTTGATTCATTATGTGACCGATGCATGCAGCGTCACCGTTACTCGCGTTAAAATCCGCCTATTTTCCATTGTTTCCGACGGGGGATCGGAAATAATTTCAGCGGAGTGGCAACGCTGGATGTGTGGATTGTTTGCGTCTCTTTGGCCGAATTTAGCCGTGCAACTTTCGAGGAGGGTTTGACTTTTTCACCTCCGAGATTTTTGGAGACAGAGGTTCAGAGGGCTACGGCGCACATTCGAAATTTCGACACCCGCGAAGGGAAATAACATGACAATGTTTTACATAAGATCGAGTTGAAATCTGCGTGGCGGATTTTGATTTTGGCGTGCGAGGCACTGAAAAAAAATTATCGGTGTATTTACTAAAAAAAGGGTAAAATTACCAAGAATTCAGGGTTCTATTTGATCCCAGTTTTGTCTTGGTAAAATTATACCATTTATGGAATTGGTAAAAAAAATATTGAACTATTGAACTTTCTCGGTAATTTTACTGGACCTTGGTAAAAACGCCAATATTTTTTATCGACTGTGGTACAAGTACCGAGATAAAATGGCAAAGTTACCAGGAATTGATTACCAATAAAAGTGGTACTCTTACCTGAAAAAACCAGTAAAAATACCGATTTTTAGGTAAGCTTACCAGTCTGTCTTGGTAAAATCACCAATAATTGGTAAAAAAAAGTGAGATGGTAAAGGTGCCAATGGACCTTGGTAAAAACGCAGAGAATTTTTTTTCAGTGAAGAGGAACAGGCGTAGCTGGGGATGCGGGATCAATTTCAAATATTCCAAAATCAAAATTCGCCGTTTGCAATTTGTCGTAGATTCTTATACTTTCGATTCTGACACTAAGTATCATATTTCAAGTGGAAAAGACAAAATTCCAGGTCGAATCGTTCAGTGTGTTTGAAAAAAAATGACGTGTATCCTGCCGTGCTGAGGAAAAACACCGTATGAACATTCGAGAGTTGCCAATTTTTCTTCAGTGAAAATGTTCCTTTTTAAGGAGAGTTACGAATATTTTCTTTTGAAATTTTTAGGTAATTTTAGATCCAATTGCAAAGAAAATTTTCCGAGACAGAAAAAATATTTACAAATTTCCTTGAAAATTCATGTTTTAACAGAGGAAATTTGGCAACGTCAGAAAGCTCATACGGCGTCCTTTATAAGCACGGCAGTATTACCCATCAATATCTTCAAAAAAATTTCGAAAATTGATTTCTGAAATCTCCGAAGTAAACATGTTTCCTTGTTTTCGAGATATTTTCGATGAATGTTGAGCACCGTGTTATTTTCCATAAGGGTCCCAGAAAAAGATCACCGGGCGGATCAGCCAATCAGAGACGACTCGTAAAAGTAGGGGATGTCACTCGGCCCGTAATCCAAATTGCTATTTTTGTTTTCTCATAGACTTGGTCTCTGATACAGTCCCTTTATACTGAGAGTCAAGACAATGCGCATCCATTTCTGATTGGATCCCGTATTTTAGGCCTTCACAGTGTCACAAACAGGAATAAAAATTACATTTTCACCAATTGCAAAGATTATAGACCGGAATGGACCAGGTAATTGGGGGTACGGCAAGGAACAAATGGAATGAGAGAAGGAACGGAGACAGGAATCCGGGAATGGGTTAATCAAAGATTACAAAAAACGTCCACTTTGTGTAATCTTCATTCCCGTTTATGACGCATAAAACGCGTTCTCTCAACTCTTCTATAAAGGGACCAGTGGCGTGGCGTCCATAGGTTCGCAGTGTTCGCCGAACACCCTAAAATATTTGGAATCAATTAATAAATTATGGCTAAGAATGTGGGAAGCAATATATAATAACTCGAGGAATACAGAATAGTAGATCGCAAATAAGTATCGGGCGCTTGGCCTCCGACAGCAGCATGTAGCGCGGCGGAGAGAGAAAATCCTTTGACGCGTGGTCCGCACCGGCTACCGAACCTGGATGATCTGCGTACGGTGAGGACAGAGAACCTGGGTGCAATGATGAAGGGGCAAAGGGTACACGAGAGAGGAGAGGCACCGGCGCGCGGCGCAGAGCGGAGCGTGAGCATTGGGTTCGGAGACAAGTGCGGACCGTGCTCGCGGAGGGAACACAGCAGAGAGAAAAGGGAGGGGAAAAGAACGAGAGAGGAGAGCCGCTCATCAGTCCAGCTGTTTCCTATAGCAGTGGTCCGCAGGGGTTTGCGAACCGCCGAATTTCCTCTATGCCGCGATTCGCCCTCCGCCTCCCCCCTTGCGCCTGCGGGCCACATCTCCCAGTTTCCCAGTCTCCCTCTCCCACCTCTCTCTGCAGGTGCGTGTTGCGAAAATACGTTATCATTTAACAAAATAAATTACAGGAAACCGATCGGTAAAAAGAACAAAATTTCAATGACAATTTACCGACACAATTTTCACCAGAAAGGGTTAAAATCGTGTTCTTGCGGCTTCATTTTTTAAAAAGTTTCCGGGGGAGGCCCCCCGAACCCCCCTTTAAGGAAGGGAAGTGAACCTTTCTGACCCCCCCCCCCCCCCTAAAGTTAACACTCCTACCGAACGCCTACCGGATATAGTCACGCCACGCCACTGAAAGGGACTCAACTCTCCAGGTGACCCGACACGGCGCTTTGACATTAACCTGCATCCCGAAGGCCTTGTCTCCATGGGCCGTTTCACGGGATTTGTCCCAGGGAAAAATCCCACTTACGAAGTTGGGAAAAATATTGAGTTAATCAATATTTTTCCCGGTACCAAGTATGGTCCTTTACCCCTAGGACTCACGGGGAGAGGAAGAAGAAGTGAAAACGAACTGTGCGATATTTTATTCATTACTCCGTTGTTAATGTTTTTTTAGTTAAAATAATGTGTCTAATCGTCAATTGAGTGCAATTATTATTTTAATCCCGGTTAAATAACCGACTTCAACTAATTTATCTTGCCGCGCAAACTAGTCGCAGGACCGTATGAGCCCTGTCCCGTGGAGACGGTAACTGGGAAAAATCCCAGAAGTTTCCTTCCTGCGATTCGAACTTGGGACAAATCCTATGAAAACGTCCCGTGGAGACAAGGCCGAAGGAACGAAATTGAAATCACTTTCTCTCCTGGAGTTTTCCCCCTCTAGGCATACGTCATCCGTTGAATGTAATTTGCATCGTCAGCCGAAGACTCTGGTCCAAGGTCGCGGGGCATCCACCATCCTCAGTGTCAAGGAATCACCACAGAGCAGTACTGCCGTGCTAAGGAAGAACGCCGTATGAACCCTCAGGCGTTGCCAAATTTCCTTTGATAAATCACGAATTTTCTGGAAAAGGTGTAAATATTGTTCCTCCAATTTTTCCGATAATTCTGTTCGCAATTTTTCCGAAAGTTCCTGAAAATTTCAAGGAATAACATTCATAACTTTTTTCAAAAATAACTATTTTCTGAAAGGAAATTTGGCAACTTCCGAATGTTCATGCGGCGTTTTTCCTTAGCATGGCAGAGTAACGCTCGTCCTCTATCCCCGTGGTCGTGCACAAGTCTGGAGGTCCTCGGTTCGTGCACAGACGACTGGTATCTTTTTTGTATCCTTTGTCGATAAAAATTGCCCCGCTCCGTTGAAAATGTGGCCTCAGCTTCTCTTTACACGACCCAAATTCCGAGCGACGTTCCATCAATATGAATCGTGGTTTTGTGGAGGTCAAAAACTCACTCCTTATCCTAAAATTTGAGCATTTTTTACTTCGTCGCTTCGGAAAGTATTCTTCAAATCAAAGAGGCAATTAGACAAAGTGAGGCATGCCGGCGCCGGATTGATAACATCAACCGGCAACAAACTCGAAAAGACCGTCATCGTGTAGATGAAGTCTTTATTGAACTTATTACACCTGATTGCATTTAGGAGATCTAATTGACAGAGCAGAAGTTTTTTGTAAAATGTCAAAAAAAATCACACCGAGCACATTAAAAATATAAAAAACCAATCTTTGATGCGCAATTTGCGTAGTCCATATTTCGTATTTTAAAATTATCTTCCCCATGTAGTCTCCGGCATTCAGGTCTTTCCAAATAATGAAATAAAAGATGCTTCCAAACGATTAAAATCACGTCTATTTGAACTAAAAATCACTAATACTTTAAGAGATTGTTTGTTTATTTAGGTCAGATGTTCTCTTATCTCTACCTGCGTAAACGTGATTATTTATCATGGCTGAAAAATACACCCTCCCCCCACCAGGATGCGATAAGTTTGAAAATAGTGACAAGAACTACGCGAATTGTCCATTGTCGACTGTATATTGGACATTTTCGATGTGCTTTGTGTGCAATTTTGCCTTTAAAAAGTCTACTCGATTGGCTGTATCTCTCGTGTGAAACAGACCCACAATTCGAAGACGGCGAAAGCTTGAAAGAAGGAGTGTTCATTTCTTTTTTAGGAATTGTATCCCATGATAATGGTAAATTGTGGCTTTGCAGTCTGCACGGTTATCAAAAACTTGGATAGCTCATTCGTACGGTATGGTATATTTGAATCGTTTGGTATCATTTTTCAAAGAATGGATGAAGTGAACACACTTGCCATCAGGCTGTGAAATAAGGGGTCATTTTTAAACTTTAACAATATGGTTTTACTGATATTAACCGATTATATACAGGGTATAACTCTGCTATAAGCTTTCAATAAAGTTGCAAGAGTCTTTTATGACATCTTACTATGAGATATGCAGTATAGTTTGACTGGATCGATTATGAAAGGTTTAAGGGGGCAGAAAAGTAGGACATTAATTCGAAGTTTTTGATGAATTTGACTATCCTTAGAATCCCTCGAATATTTAAAGAACTGGTAAAATTGGAAACTTACACCCGGTTGATAACTCGCCATCCCCAGGTGACTGGATGCAAGCTCAAGGGGGCCAAGGGGCCAAGGTCTATTGTTTTGTAGGCCATTAGCATAACTGACTCAATGAACATGCGTTGGCGATGTAACTCAACGACAAATTCTGATACTCTTCGAGTGTGAAGGAGTTATCGCCCTTGACTTTCGGAGGCGTTCAAGATATTCAGCATCGAACAATGGAAAGACAGTGATAGGCGCCAAAGTGAGTTCGTTGTGGGCAGGTGCACGAGCGTTGAAGTTAGATTAACTTTTGTCACCACGCGCGATTGACAAAAGTACTGTATAGGTACCCTTAATCAAATTCCTATTTCAAGTTTATAATGGGCCTGTTGCAAACTTTTATTCAAGATGAAATCCTCAAAAATTGTTAAAACCTTGCAGGTATACATTCATTCGCCGAAAATTTGCAAGCAGAAGCGAATCCAGCAATTTGATAACACCGGCTTTCCTCCCTTTCAACCTATGTTAAATAATCGATTCTTTCGTAGCACATGGTCCCTCTAAGAATCGATATATTTCCATAGGTTTAAATGGAAAAAACAATGTTGCCAATTTGCTGGATCCGCCAATGTTTGCGAGCGATCCGAACTTGCGACGGAAACCCGAGAGACTTAAACGCACGTTTAGCAAAGGAAGCGCCCTATTTACTTTTATTGATCTGTTGGATTTATTCTCATTTATTCTCATTTATTCTCATTCCATAGCATGTTTCTGGATATAAAAGTCGTGCCAAAGCTGCTCAATTGATCCTCTTGGGGGCCAGGATTTGATGGAAACGAATTTCAAGAAAATGAGTAAAACCAACCAGTATAAATTTCTCATATCCGTGACACACCTTCATGCTTTCCTCGCAGAGTAGTGTGAAACCAGCACTTGTCCACCACCCTGTTAGTTACACTTTTACATTCAATATTTATGAGCTCTTTAGTTTAAATTCTTTACTTAATTACTGGGGGATGCGCCCCTTGACCGCTCCGCAGTCCAACCCCTCGAAGCGCTTCGCGAATCGAGTGATATGCGTTACGCCGTTACGCGTTACTCTTATGATTCTATATTATAGACTATGCGTTACGAGTTATTCTTATGATTCTATATTATAGATTATGCGTTAAGCGTTACTCTTATGATTCTATATTATATATTGATTATGCGTCACGCGTTACTCTTATGATTTTATATGACACACTGAAAAAAAATCCTCGGCGTTTTTACCAAGGTCCGTTGGTACCTTTACCATCTCACTTTTTTTTAACGATTATTGGTAATTTTACCAAGACAGACTGGTAAGCTTACCTAAAAACCGGTATTTTTACTGTTTTTTTCGGGTAAAAATACCACTTTTATTGGTAATCAATTCCCGGTAACTTTGCCATTTTATCTCGGTAATTCTACCACAGTCGATAAAAAATATTGGCATTTTTACCAAGGTCCAGTAAAATTACCGAGAAAGTTCAATAATTTTACCGAGATTTCTCGGTAAAATTACGAATTCCATAAATGGCGATTTTACCAAGAAAAAACTGGGATCAAACAGAACCCTGAATTCTTAGTAATTTTATCCTTTTCTTAGTAAATACACCGAGATTTTTTTTTCAGTGAGCACGATAAGCTGTTAACTCGTTAACTCCGATTCGCAATGACTAAATCAGGCAGCAGTGTTCATCGCGGTCAACTTCGCTCGAGTTAAGAGGTCAAGACAGGCGGTCACTCGCGGTCGCGGGGGCGGAAGTGGTCGGCTGCGATACCTACCTTCTTGAGGAGCTCAACATATCGCCGCTCCTTTTATATCAGGACGTATCGGCACTTTATCGTGAGCCGCGGACAGTATGGAGTTATGCGGACCAGAGGGCTCATATCCAAATGCATTTACGTACTTCATCCAGAGGAGCTCTAAATTCGAGCTTTTGCCTCGCGGGGTTTACGCCATTGCCAACCTGCGAAGAATTACCCGATCTCCTCGTAACAAAATACGCTTCAACTTTCGCGTTGAGGATCTAAGAACGTTGTCTGAGCACTTGAAGGTTGTGGAGTTTCCACCGGTAAAAATGTTGACAATTAAGAGAGGTTATGCGTATTATTTCGTGAAATTTTGGAGGCATTTTATTAAATTGCAAGGAAACGTCTCTAAAAAATTAGGAGAAGTATGGTCAGAAATTCGCTGGAAAAGTTCGTATTTTATCAGGAGCAATTTTGCAGCTTCTGAATCTACATACGGCGTTTTTCCTAAACACGGTGAAAGGAATGAAAACCCACTAAGCTGACAATGAGCCCACAGCAGCGCTGGCGTTTAGAGTAAGTAGCCTTGAAGAGCGTGCCTCCCTTTCAGTATGCTTGGAGCTGAGCTTTGATTTTAACCTAATTCGTATCGCCGTGGGAAAAAAGTCGCTCCTTTGACGTAAGGGCGTACCTCAATTTTCGCACGAGCCTCAGAAATCATAGATTCATATGTAAAACACTGCCGTGCAGCGCAAAAACGCCGTAAACGCCATTATGATTTTTTTGGAAACAATGTATCATAGCTGAAAAACGTGTGTATCTTGGCACAGTGTTTTAACTGAATTGTTTCGCAAATACCGTCAAGAACTTAAGCTGAAAATTTGAGGTCCATGGGTAAAACAATTCTTATTTTATAAAGATTTAACTTTCAAAAAACGCGGGAAAATTTTGTAAGATTTACGGCGTTCTTGCGTAGCACGGTAGAACAAGACTCACGTAAGTATTGATGTACACCCTTATGCCCGAGGAGTGATAAAAAAACGTAACTGCATGTAGAGCGAAATGAGCTCCATGATCCATATAACCTCATGCTTTTCATAAAGTCCGCACGAATGGTATTACGTCTTCACGTCATCGGTGGCAGATTATCAGACCTTGTTTGATCGAATTTGCCGCTTTAAGAGAGAAATTGTTTTGAAACGCATCGATCGCACGTGATATCAATTTTTTTCTTAATAGTAGAATCTTAAAGATGAGTAAAATATGATGAGGATCGCTCAAATGCCGGAAGTTGTTACGCCAAGTCTAAACAAGTATTATGAATTGAACAAAAAGTATCCCACGCCCCTTGACTTTTAAATGGTTAGATCAAAAAAATGAAACTTAGGAGATGTTGCTGTCTTAAAGATTTTTTCTTTTGCATCTAGATAAGCGATAATTTGTTGGGAACATAATTTTTAAACTCCACTCACGAGGGGCTAGAAGGTCCCAACTTTTTTTTTTCAAGTGAAAAGCCCTACCTTGTGACACATCGTGAGAGAAAATATTTAAAAAATGATAATTTTAAGCTCGTTGCAATTGCAAATTGAAGACTGTTTGTCTCAAATCTCGTTGGTGAAGAATACCTCCTAACATTGTAATTCCGGAGAGAAATTTTTACCTCTGACCATATCGTGAGACGGGAAAGGTTCCCATTGAGTGCAACAAGTTGCTCCTCCATACACGATCAGCAAGTCGAGAGATAAATCGTTATCGAATCATTAGATCGATTATTTCATATCTCAGCCACGCTATATATCGATCAAGGTTATTCAATAACGATTGATGGTACCGAATAAAGTGTTCAAAGCTAGATTCGAATTTCTAAAACCGGCACCGAAACAAAGCCCAACTACACGATGAATGATGAGCAATAAACTATATCACCGTTTATCCTCTCCTTTCATGCGTCATGTGACTGCACTTAGAAGCTTCAGCGAAATGCATTTGAACACATTGCACCGCTAATGTTGCCAAACCAGTGAGGAAATAAATTTATTTAACCTCAAGAAATATTTTGATCAAGAACAAGATCTATTGAGTAACGCAGGGAAAGAACATTGCGGCAGATTTTTAATCAATGAATGACATTAATGGATGTAATCAGATTTTTTATGTTTTTAGATAGGATGGACGGAGAGAGGCAATCCAAAATTTATAGAAATAATCAATAAATTAGAATGTAAACAAGGCCTTCGGGTTATGCTCTGTAAAGCATAGCTTCCACCATGTAAAAATCATAATAAATTAATTTGTTCAAAAAAAAAAAAAAAAAAAAAAAAAAAAAAAAAAAAAAAAAAAACACTAATCCAGAACAAGCTCCGCTTACCCGCGTATTTTCTTTACCGTTTCGAAAAATCTATACCTAATCGTGTTACCCACCACTCCGGAATACGGACGCATACGTTTCCTCGAGCGACGCGATAATGCGTATTTTGAAGAACCTCTTCAAATTATGATGCATTTAAGACTGATTCGTTAATTAAGACCAAATATTTGACAGCCTCTAGATGTTGTTTTTTAGTTACGCCACTCAAATTGACGTGCAAATTAGCAACACTCTCCTCAAAGAAGTAGGCAACAGTAGGTCATTTAAAATTCTTATGCGCGTGAATTTTGGCATAGGCTGATTAAAATAATTCCAAGATATCTCAAGAATATGTAATACAGACTTCGATAAAAAAAATAATAGAAAATTTCTGAAACGTCTCCTCTATTAAAAAGAGGATTGAAAAAATTGCTCCGAAATAGAATTTAATAATTTTTGAACACAAATCAAGCTCCAAGGCTACAGTTGTGCCATTCTTTGTAGGAACAACGTTTAAGATTTGCAGTGCTGCCCAAATTGTGCAACTTGGTGCATCATTTGCAGATGACTAATTTATTATCTGGAACTACGGCCAACCATTTTTTGCGGTAAATTATCGTTTTTTTTTCTAAAGTGTGGTGACAGCCAGGGATTGAAACTCATGAAAATTACTCATTTTTACCGTTCAATTCATCTACTGCCTAAAAAATGTTGAAATTTCAAGGTAAAGAGTAATTTAAGGGGGATGAAGAGTGGCGGAACTAAATTGTTTAATCTGACAGCTGATCTAAGACCCCCTGAAATTCCTCCCTATCTTGAGATCCTGATATCGATGGCTAAAATGAGACACCACGTATCTAAATAATTGTGATGTTTCAAAATCTCTGCTCTTATTTCATTTTTTGAAGGGAAGCAAGTCAACTATACAGTTTAAAGTTTCTACTAAATATTCCTCTTATAGAGAAAAAAATCAAGGAAGTTTTCAAGAAATGAAGTTGACTGGGAAAAATAAAATATGACCAGAAGTATACGACGTGGCAAACGGTCAAGATATGTGATTTAGCTATTGATGTGTTTGAGGCCACGGATAAATTCCGTGCCGTAAAAAATAGGCATAGGCATTTTTCATACATTTGGGCCCATAACCATCGTCAAGGCTAAAATAGAGAAAAACGGCGATTTACCCCAAAATTTTGGTAAAACCATAGCTCCGACTGAGGACACAATCAGGATACACTGCATAAAGGAAATAAAATATTATCTATTGAGCACGCTTCTTCAGTCTGCGGGCTGATTGTTGAAATTTATAGACAGATCAATAGACAAAGAAGAGATGAGGAGTATGGAGCGATCCCATAGTTGAAATGTGTGGTTCTTATAGACTAACGGAGAAAATGACGGACCAACTAATGGGTCTCTCGTGGGTTGCCGTTAGTTAGTCTAATACACACTTCCTTTGTCCATTGCAACCACCTGCTTCCGCCAAGAGGATACCTTCATATCCCTTTTGTCTTTCTTCTCTGTCTATAGCTTTGTCTATCAATTTAATCAATCAGCGCTGGCTCATCCCCGAGACATTTTGTATTTATCGTCATACTATGATCATGATCATTTGCCGAAATCGAGTTGGCACCGCAGTACTGCGTAATGATAGCATCACAAGTGACTCCCGAATGATGGATTCAATAATTCACGGGGCACAGCCGACCCTGCGGGGGAGAGGGGGGCTTTACATCGGGGCCGGCGAGCATCAAGCCCCGCGCATTAAAAAATAGAGAAAGTGACATTAGACATTACGGTGTCAATATGACTTCACTTTTGTCATAATATTAGCAACGCAAACAGACGCGGACGTGTTAATCAGCGTTGTCGCGTTGCACGTTAATAGAGCTTCTACATGAGCGCCGAGAGAGTCTTCAAACGTTGCATTTTCTCAGATAAATAACGGATTTTCGGGATGTTGATGGATTTTTGGACCACGTTTTGGAAAATTGTCAGACTTCTATGGTGTAGTGGTTGTAGCGCTAGCAGTGGCGTGGCGTGCTTTGCGATATATCGATTGCTATGCCATTTAAACCTATGGAAAAGGATCGATGAACAAAGTGTTCCCAGCGAACACCTTAATAATCGATTCCTTACCACAGGCTTAAATGACATAATAATCGATGTATTGCAATTCACGCCGCGCCACTGCGCTAGCTCTATGATCGGGAGGTCCCGGGTTCGATTCCCGGCCAGGCGACCCTAGTTTGATGGTTTAAATAAAATAATGGTTGCCTGGGACTGGTTGTAGGGACGGAGGGGGGGGGACTAAAAGCGCAAGGATTAGCCCTCGTGGACTATTTAAAACAGTGAAAAAAAAATGCAATAAAGAACCACTATTTTTGACTTATTTTAGAAACAACATACATACCATCGGTGTCCCTATGCAGGAATGCGCTTTTATGGAAGAGCCAGAGATAGTGGTTTCCTCTTGCAAAACGTAATCCATTTTGTCTATCAATTTTTCAGATTTTTTTTCGTAGTTTGATCTACAAATTCTGAACATTTCAAGGAAAAATATTCATGATTTTCCCTCAAAAGTAAAAATATTGTCAGAGAGGAAATTTGGCAACTCTCGTGCGGCTTTCGTACGGCGGTAGAGTAGGGGAGGGGATAGGGGTGTAAGAGGGAACTTTCCTGTTCCCGGTAATTCCCGCCTGAGACCTACTTTTCCGAGGAATTTTGACAAAAAAAACAAACACACAACATACAGGGTAAAGTTTCACACGTTGAAGAGTCACCGGGAACATTCTTGGAAACTTCATCGATAATTTCCGTAAAAAGTTCGGGGAAAATGGGAGAGTTTTTCGTAGCTTTTTAAAGTGTGAGCGATTACCGTGTAGCTGTTGTGCATGTGTGTATCTGTCTGCCAAACCTCTCTAGAAAGCAGATTTTAGCCGAAAATTCTCGGGAGAATAATCGCTCTTGGGCACGGAGAAATTCCCATTTATCTCCCTAAATATGGCAAATACATTTAAAATCGTCGAGCCCTGCAAAGAACTTATAAAATATGGATAATATCAGAATTCTTAAAGCGGAAGAATGTGATAGGCTCTTTGACAGTCGAAGAATCTAACTTATTAATCTTCCATAATTGATATTCGATAGGAATGCCGTCAGCTTTATTGATTGCATATTTGGCAGGGTTGTAAAAAAATTTGATTTTGGGGGGAAAAAACTGTACGGTTTCACTTGGGCGATTCCGAGTGTTACGAATGCATAATATTTTTTTTGTACCCTTCTCCTCACGCCTAATCAATTGGTACTTTCATCTCTCCTAATCCGTTGAAAGGTTTTTTTTTTTTTTTTTTTTTTTTTTTTTTAAATTTTTTTTTTTAAAATTAAAAGTCATCAACCATTAAGATCTATAGAGATCTGCTGGTATTGGATGCCAGTTTCCTTCCTCCCTAACAGTGCAATATGTCATATCGAACATTCGTGCCTCTATCAGACTGAATGTGTTCGATGTCATCGATGTGACAATAATATGACATCAGCTGTCAAAAATAAGGGATGTCTAATGAATATTTTAATTTCCGTGGATTAGATAATAAATTGATCACAAGAACATGTATGCTTGCCTCGAAATTCAATTGACTACAACGCGGAAACAATTGAGGAAAAAATAATATAAATTAGATTAATGCAACATTTATGGCCATAAAATCGGAAGGCGTTTCAACTTTTTTACCGTTTTGCTGTTTTAGTGGCTAGATGATTAAAATTCCACTTTTTTCTATAATTAAAATGGACCGAAAATTGCACTTGTTCACATTGATTTGGATTACACTGTTGCCAGTGCTCCGTCATAAATCATCCGTTTCTGTTCATACCCAATGGTAATTGCAAGCGTGCTTCTCAAGAATTTGCAACTCTGCAGTCTACATATGGTCGCGCACTTTTGACTTAGGGATAAAATGTTTACCTCGGGTTTTATTGAAGCTTTTGAAGATCTAGATAATTGAATAAAATCAACTTACAATGTCATAGCCCCAGAGGTTGTCACATATCGTAGCTTCTCTGACGTAAGGGCTTACCTCGGTTTCCACGTGATCCCTATTTTAAATATAAATACATGCGTTCTGGGGCTCATATGTAAATCGAGATACGCCCTTACGTCAGAGGAGGGACGATATGCTCATTCTGCGTAATCTTTCTAGGTTAATGACGCTACTTTTGAATTTAACCTTGCATCAGTATTAAATCTGCGCAAGAGGAGGGTCCCTCATTACACGAAAATGTACAAAAGGGATGATATTTCTTTATAAAATCTTTAGCATTTAACTTGAAAGCCTTTAAAATAATCCTTACCGTTTTGCTGGAGGACAAAAGTATTTTAGGTACAGTCAAATGAGAATCATTCTTTCCTTGAAATTTTCGTTTCTGGTAAATAGACCAGGTATATAGCGAGGATAGAGACTGTGAGAGCGCTGTATGCTGGAGGACAAAAGTATTTTAGGGAAAGTCAAATGAGAATCATTCTTTGCTTGAAATTTTTGTTTCTAGTGAATCAACCAGGAATAGCGAGGCTAGAGTCTATGAGAGCGCTGTATGCTGGAGTACAAATAAAATTGTTTTAGAAAAGTCAAATGAGAATCATTCTTTGCTTGAAATTTTTGTTTCTGGTAAATCAACCAGGAATAGCGAGGATAGAGACTATGAGAGCGCTGCAAGATCATACGACTTGTTTTTCTTCCAAATTCCAATTTTTAATAATCAAAGAGTCAGTTTTAACTTTCTTTCTGCCTTAAGGATCCACGTTATTTCGAAACTTCCAACACGTATTTCTGGAAATAGCAACAACTGCGCTTATGCGACCTGTCCTCCAAGCCCCTCAATTTATGAAATGAAATGAAAATATTTTATCGACCCGTAACTTGGTCTCCATAATCACAAAAGTTCCCTTCCCCTACCGTCTAGTAAAGAAAAGGATACGATCGGGACCTGCCATTCGCTCGCGTCGGAACTTTTTCGTGACGTTAATAATTGTTCCGTTACTTAATTGTCATCAATTTGTAAACGGCGAGGATCCGTTTTTGGGAGGATGACAATCGAAGCGAGAAAACGAAATCGAACCGGTTTAAAGTGCACCTGGGACGGATGAACCGAGGGAGACGCCGAAAGGTGCACCTGTTATGAAACACTCACGTAACGCAGTCAAGATCCATCTTATTGGAGGGCATCCTTGTCGAGTTGAGCACGTTTCGGGAACCACTTTGTGTATAATGTGAGTCGTAAGGGCGAGGAGGTCAAAATCTGTTTCAGTGATGTAATATTTAAATGCGGGGAAAAATCGGTGCCTCGCGTTCCATGTTATCGAAGGTCTTGTGGTTATTTAAGCCCGAAGGGGACGGGTTTAATTTAATTTCTTTCGAAGTTGACTTAATCCCTGCTAGGGGTGAAATTTATCCATATAGATGGCTGGAGTTGAGAAATGTGGATCCAAATTTCATCTTTTTGAAATCTCTGATTGTGATCCATTTTTTAAAAGAAAACTAGATAAATTTTCTTCTTAAAATTGCCGGGAAAATGTCTAAATTACTCGTGAAAATTTTTAAACTGTGGAGAAAATGCGGAGATCATTTTTAGAAAATAATCCCTTAATTGGTTTTCCTCAAAATTATAAATTATGAACGATGAATTGCAAAGTTGCAATCGGGGTATTTTTCAACAACTCAGCGATCAGCATAGTGGTTGATGGTATGACAGCGAGAGATACTGCTCTTTTGCAGGATAGAGTGGACTTGCTGTTCTCTAACATATCTCGATTTTTACCAAGAAGATGAATTACTCTGTTAGCGGAATCATTCAACTCATTTAAATTAAATCAATCACATCCTAAAAAAACTAAATTATGAAAATTTGGTGAAAAGAAATGGGATCTCTTTGATGATGCCGCAGAATGCTACTGGCTCGCTCCGCAAAACGCCCTAATGGGCCACTTGACATGGTACGAATTTAAGCATTTTGATACATGTTTCTTAATCAGAATTTCACGGAGAGCACGATTCGCGCAACGAAAACTAATGAAACAAACTCCAAACGAACTGATTAACGTTAAACGGACTATGCCGCCTGCAGGGCCGTGTGAATACTTCACGCATTGCGCCAAACGTAGCACGGTCGGGTCAGTCGGCTTGAGGCGAAAATTAGCGCCTACAAGACCGTAGGAATACTTCACGAATTGCGCCAAATACACTACAATCGGCAAGAAACTCAGATCGATGGCTAACTAAAAATACCGCCTGCAAATGGACAATGGACCACTAGATAAGGTACGAATTTAAGCAATCTGATTCATGTTTCTTAACCAAAATTTCACATAGAACACGATTTGCGCAACAAAAATTACTAAAACCAACTCCTGACGGAGATATTAACGTTTTTAATTCACATTGGTTACGAGGAATTTGAACTGCCCGCTGACAAGAAACTCAAAGCTCAAGGTGAGTCAAATCGCGCACTACAACGGCTTCAACAAGTTTCTCAAACGAGTAATGTTCATTTCCCACAATGTGTTGTTCAAACTATAAGCAATTGCTACAGCTGTGCCAAAGCGTCAAGATTGAGGTTGCCAGATTTTTATATCGCAGAGACAGTCATGATAACGTTTAGCGCACCATGTGAATCACGGAGAGCATTGAGTTTTCATGAGCGGGTGGTCACGCATCAAGAATCATTAAATATCTTTGGAAGGAGTTGATTTTGGTAATTTTCGTTGTGCGCGTTATATTCTACATGCAATTCTAGTGAAGAAAAATGTATCAGAATCTTTTAATTCGTACCTTGTCTTGTCTGCCGTGCTAAGGGAAAACGCCGTATGAGCCTCCAGACGTTGCCAGATCTCCTTCAATAAAGAATACATTTCTATGAAAACGGTGAATATTTTCCACCGAAAATTTCAGCTGACTTTGTTCGCAATTTAATCTAAGAGATCTGAAAATTTCAAGGAAAAATATTCATAACTTTCCTCAAAAATAAACATTTTACGGGTGGAAATTTTTCAACTCTCGAATGTTCATACGGCGTTCCTCCTTAACACGGCAGTTGTGGTCCATTCTGTCCGTAGAAATCTACCATCTAGAATCTAGAATCCTATCTAGAATCCTATCTAGAATCCATTCTATCCAGAGCGAGGACATCCAGGACCGCGGCAACATCGTCCCACACTTAGAGCGCTCTAACTTTTAATTAACCCTCATATTTTATACGGCAATTATTTTACTGTGTCACGCGGTGCCTTTCTTTGACCTCTCAGTTCGGTGCCCTCAAAGTGCGGTTGATATTCGCCTGCAGAAGTCTTCCTGTTTCGCTCAGTTTGTTTATTTGTTTCGCTCGCGCCGAGATGCACGTAGCGGGAGCAGAGCAGAGCGCCCACAGCTATGACGTCGATTAACGCGTTTACGTAAGGAATGGCTTATGGGGAATTTCGATAACCGAAAGAGCTTTGCGCTCCTTAGGGCCGTATTTTTAGCTGTTCCTTAAGCAGTTCATTCCTTCAGGAAGGCCATGCACGATGTAACATTTTTAATTAACCAGCCCTTTGAAATAGCATCATTAAATGGACAATGGAAAATTTGCATGCACATTTTTTATTGCTTCATATGAAAGCGCTTAAAGAGCTGATTTCACAGTATATTTAATAATTTTTTTCTGATGTGGGAAACAGTTTTAAAAATAGATTTAAAAATGAGAAATACACCGCCTAGTGACGTCATCTGGCGGCATTTCTCATTTAAACACTTGTATTTTAGCAGATTAGATCATTTTGTCATATTTTCTACAAAAATTGTTCGATTCATGAACCAAGGGGATCCTCATGTTCAGTACACTCAGTAGCTTCCACTTAAACACAAAATTCGTCAAATTTCAGACACCTGCAAATGCTCTATTTTTACGAATCTCGAGTGAAGCAGTTTTACTAAAACTCAATAGAGTAACTTTCGAAATTGATCCTTCCAAGGAATAATGATTATTTGACACCAAAAACATTAAAGTATATCGAATAAAAAAGTTCATGAGTTCAACTGACTTCAAGGTAAGAAATGACCTACCTTAAAATTCTCAATATTAGCAATATTTTCGTCGTTTATAGTTTACGTTTTTTTTGCAATGGCGAATTATTGTGTAATCTCGCGTAAGGATCTACTTCTGAAGTTGCACTGTTAAATTCTACTTGAGATTAATATCAACTGTCCTTTTAATAATGCTTTTTAGAAGGTCGTCCTCATTGGCAATGTAAAGCATGGGACCTTTCTAAGGAAATAAACTATCTAAGGGACAACAAAGAATACAGCCCTAAGACTATACACAAATTACCTCTATCCTTGCCTTCGTATTTTGACAAGATCTAGATCTGCCTAAGAAAATTTACAAGTTTCTATTTCATTCAATTTTTTCTGGACGTTCTGAATGTTTTGATCCTTGAAATGGGAGGAATCACGAAGACTCTTTGGTCTTAGTCTGAAAGGCTCCAGTCTTTGAGACCCAACTTAATTTGACGAGGCCATACTTAATATCCCTGCAAGCAAAGGTTTCAAATCCTAGGAGAGAGAGAGAGAGAGAGAGAGTCGACTATAAATAACGATTCTCAATGAGGCAGGCTGCCTTGCCGAAAATCGATCGTTCCATATACATGTAAAGAGAGGAACAGCAATGCCCCTAGCTCACGAGGATCACCGCTGATTGCATCCAATGGCGGAGGCGTGAATGATCGATCATCGATATTCCCCCATTTGAATCTATGGTAAAGAATCGATTATGAAGGTGTTCGGTGCGAACACCCTATTTCGTCACCTTCCAGGCGAAGTATCACAAGCGCCATGCGACGTTTAAAAATTTCCGCCGCCATTTTACTTTTTTACTGAGAAATTGTTGGTTGAATCTGTTCGAAAATTTCACTAAATTTTATCGGCAGCACAAAGAAAATTCGGTGTAATTTTCGGACAGCTTCGTTGAACAATTTCTCTGTAAAAAAATATAATGATGGCGGAAATTTTTAAACGTCGCATGGCGCTTGTGATACTTTGCCTGGAAGGTGACGATTTATCGATCCTCTTCCATCGGTTTAAATGAAAGAGCGATCGATATATCGTAAAGCACGCCACGCCACTGGCTGCATCGAATGGGTTCACGTAGATAGGGTCATAAATTAAGGGTCCACATTTCGGACGAGTTCTTGGATTCTGGGTTTACGATGAGCTTCCTGTCCGACTGACCGCCGAAAGATCACTGGTCCGGAGAAAGTCCGCGGACGAAAAAATTCGAGTGCCAGTTGAACGTATTTTATGCTAAAAGGAAGTATGTGCATTAGTTTTGCGTGAGACATAGTTCTTTTTGGCATAAATACGTTTGGTTCACACTCCGGCGCGGTTTTCGGAAGAAAAAAGTGCCGCATTTTTTTGACGCACAGTCAAAGCCCGGCGAGATTAATTCGACTCAAAGATGCAAAGTTGAACTCTTGACTTAATTTCTGGCCGGTTACGTGACGAATTAAGCGGTTGTATTGTTATACAATCCTCTCCGGGTCCCGCACTGGGAGCTAACGATTACTTAATTTTTTCTGCGTTTTACATCAGCCTCACTAAACTGCAGGTCGAGGAAGAAGAACTTTCCGGTGCCCTGAGAGCTTTGACCCAGGCCAGGAGTGGAAAATTTTTCCGTTTCTACTTCAAATTTCAATCGAGCGAGGGCTGGATTTACCATATAAGCGTACTAGGCGCGCACCTGGGGGCCTGCACCGCAAAGTTGTTTACCCCCTTCCCCGTCAACATAAACGCTTTTACTTCTTCTGACAAGATTCTCGTTATTTTTTGTAGGCTTATATATTGATTTCATCGAGGGTCCTCTTCCTTTCGTTTCTCGCACAACATGCGCCAAAAAACTCAGCAAATTTTGCTCAATAGGATTTAAAATTTTAAACTTTATAATAAGAGATCCTCTCCGACTCACGTGCTGGGGCGGATCCGAAGGAAAGAGCGGAGGCACGGTGGTAAGGCCCCTTTTGGGCCAAAAAAGAGAGAAGGAAAAGAAGAAAGGGAAGAAAAAGAAGAAAGATGATAAAGGAGGAAAAGGAAGAAAGGAAAGAACTCGGAATTAGAAGACCTGTCGCACTCAACAGACAAAGATGAAGAGAGTAAAAGCAGCATACCCAAAACTGTACTGCGATGGTTTAAGGACTTGAAGGACCACTAGACAAGGTACGAAGTTAAGGTGATTCGATGGACGCCATATTTTGTGTCAGAAAGACGTCGCATCAATTGGTTCCATTTTTTCAGCTACTCGTCATATTTCTCCAATTTTGAGATCGCAATTCTGTAGTCAGGAGACTAAATCACTCACTTACCAATTTTAACAAAGAAATTCAACGTAATAAAGGCGTGCGGTTTCGATATCAGTATTGAATGCGATGTTTTCTCTCTAAAAAAAACCACGCCTTTATTACGTTGAATTTCTTTGTTAAAATTGGTAAGTGAGTGCCTAAGTCTCCTGACAACAGAATTGCGATCTCAAAATTTGAGAAAAATGACGAGTAGCTACAAAAATGGAACCAATTGATGCGATACCCTGCATGCCGTTCGGACACAAAATATGGCGTCTATCGAATCACCTTAAGCATTCTGATACATGCATCTTAACCAAAATTTAACGCAAAACAGGATTCGTGCAACGAAAATTACTAAAATTGACTCTTAACCGAAGTACTTAATGTTTCTTGTCGCGCGAATTCAAACCTCTCGCCCATGAAAAGACAATGGTCTACGTTGAGTAAAAAAGCCCCAAGGCAACATACTCATACTTGAGAAATTTATAAATTAATCGACAAATATTCTGAAATTTTCCATCCAGATAGAAAAAGATAACTGAAATACACAAGTAACCCAGATCCAGCGAATAATAACATAAATGTGGCAATAGCGCCTAGACTCAAACCGTACCTTATGATACATAAAGATACCTAGGAATAGAGGTGCGTTTCATCGGCTGGAGGACAACAAACCGATTTTCTCTTCATCTCTTTCAAAATAAAAAAATGCTATTTTGCGAATATTTAATTTAAAAAAAATGACACGGTAACACCGGATATTAAGAAATTCCGCACAAAAAAAATAATTTGATTCCGATAATCAAGCAAGGCACCCGGTGAGACACCGATCTTCAACGGTTTCATAATGGTCTCCAGAAGCTAATCGCAGGTCCTCCGAGCGCCACATTGATTTCTCGGAATTTTAACATCCGACTGATTAGCACTGGATTCTCACAAACTATTTAAGAGGAAACATATCACTGATTATGCTGGACCTGACCCCTTAGGCGCGGATATCGGTGTAAACTGATATGTCAATTAAGACGATGTGTCAAAACAAATTTTCCTCTCGAAAAACATGAAAGTCCTAACGTTGAAATTTTCCAACATTACCGTAACAGCACGCAAGACCCTTGTCTTTTGTCGCCTTTGAAAGACGATAAACGTTCAGTTCCATCATGCAATGATGTAGCCAAAATTGTTCCTGAGAGGTTGGTCGGTGGTTCGGCATTAGCAAATTTTTAAATAATAATATCCTCACGCGTCAAATAACTCGCGTTCGTTCGTGCGCCTACTTTTCTACGATGCGTTAAAGTCTCTGAAGTGATATCTGCATTTTGTCGTATAGGCGGATCAGTAGCGTGAAGTGTTCTGCGATATATCGATTCATATGCCATTTGAACCTATGGAAAAATATCGATAAGTAGGGTGTTTGCGGCTAACACCTTAGTAATCGATTCTTTACCATAGCTTCAAATGGAGAAATATAGATAATCGATCATTCACGCCTCGTCACTGCGGCGGATCTAGACACCTCGAGAGACGGGGGCCTTAGGGCGGTCTGAAGGCCTCCACCTGAAAATTTTTGAATTCTTGAAGCATCTAAATGCAGTTGGAGTCAATTTCGTTATGAATAATTGCCTTTAAGTTCTTTTCTCCGTTTCTTCCGTCTATCTTCTTTCTCTTTCTTTCCCACCTTTTCTTGGGCGAACACCCCCTCCCCCTGGATCCATCTATGTTTTCTCATATTGGCGATCTTTTGCGTGGCTCAGCGCGGACAAATTTTTAGACAATAATGTCTCCATGCGACAAGCAACTCATGTTTGCCGGTAGGCCTACTTTTCTGCGCTTGCGTTGAAGTCTCTGAATTGAGAATTGCACTTTGATGCCTTGGTGATCTATCGTGTGGTCACCAAGGCAACCTGCCTGAGAATGCGGTAAACTTGAAAAAGCGTGTTTCCAACTATGAGGATTATGCGCTAAGGAGTAGGTTTCAGACGTTTTGATGTACCCAGCGTGATTTTCGAGCCAATTTACCTTTGAGGAACCGTCTTCAGTTGGCTGAATTTCTTGCATTCAACAGACCCATTGTTTTTTGCGGAATTTAATATACCTGCGAATACTTAAATCGAGATTCTTAGGCACACGTTGAAACCCAATCATTCAGAAATTCAATAAACTACTCAAGAAGTCAAAATGCGTTCGACAATCCCTTATGACATCATGACAAACACCGCTTCATACCGTCCTCTCGCATCTAAATAGTCGTGTATGACAGTAGTTGTGGGGCCACCGGATTTGTATGTTCTTATTAAACTAACCTAACCTAACCTGACCTGACCTAACTTAACCTAACCTAGCCTAGCCTAACCTAACCTTAACCTAACCTTAACCTAACCTTAACCTAACCTTAACCTAACCTAACCTAACCAACCTAACCCAACCTAACCTAACGTAACCTAAACCTAACCAAACATAAACCTAACCTAAGCAACCTAACCCAACCTAACCTAACCTAACCTAACCTAACAGAAGGATATTTTGGCCAAAATAGCCTAACTTTTTCTAGCCTAATTTAACCTTACCTAACCTGACCTCACCTATCCGACAAGTTTTGTGGCCGTATAAATGCCTTTTTGTTTCAAGATTTTGGTTGTGGGATCACGAAGAATGGCCCCACAACCTGGAGGAGAAGCATGTGCAGAGGCCCCACAACCGTAGATCATACGATCCCTTAGCCTACCCATCAGGGGAAACAAACCAAAACGCACATACGCCTAAACCGCACGAGCCACCGTAGCCACTCCAGATGCTAGTGATAAGAGAAAGTTATATGCCCCCTCCCCATGGGGGCACCCGCGAGGCGCAGTTGCCAAACTTGCATCCGAGAAATCAATTCTCTCCACGCGCCTCGCTGTCGTAAGACGGACACTCAACCGGCAATTCGAGTGCCAAATGGCGGCCGACCATGGCACGCTCCGATGGTAAAATAAGTGGATTATAGGGTTGCTCGACAACGCTGACCACCCTGAGCTGGGAGCTGGCGTGCGGTCGAGTTTTATCACTGTAACTTTTTCCATCCGGACGCCAGTACCAGACACTCGCTCGCTGGGATCGCTCTTCGCTCTCGTTCGTTCCGCTGTGCTTCGATATCTCGTACGGTTTCCGACTTGGATTTTTTTTTAAAATATATCGAGTTTGGGGTTTTGGGGTAATCAAGTGACCCGGTGCAAATGCCTGTTCGGCTCGCTTGAATGACTCCTGCTTTTGAAAGCCTGAATAATTCAATTTCTTAAAATTTTCGACATTTTCGAAAAATTTTGGAATTTTTAAGTCTGCATTGTTCTTCCTCCTCTGACCTATCTGGCTCACGGACTGTGTGTTTTGATTGTGGTTCTTGAAAGCTGAGGCGATTAGAAGCGATTCGAATTTTTCAAAAATTTCCTAGGAAGTTTTGGGAAAATTTAATTTTTTTCGTGGCTCCGAAAAATGTCTTAATTAATCTCCTGTATACCGGTTTGACTTTTTTTGAGTCTCTGGTTATCTAGTTAGAGCCTTCTCAAGTGATTTACCTTCTCAAAATTCCAGTCAGTTTGTTGTTGAAATTTTGAAAAGAAGCGCCTAATTTTTTCTCTTTGTATTCAAAGCTCCTAATTCAATTGTGAGAGTTCAAAATCGAAGAAATTGCATGTCTTTGGTTTTGAAAGAGAGGCAAGATTAAAAGCATCAAACATGCATAAATTGAGCAGAAATTTTAGTTTTTAGCTCCCCCCCACCCCCCCAAAATGTGCCTGATTTTCATTCTAGAATATCCAAAAATTAAGGGTTCAGTAAATTTTAAAACATCGAGAGCACAACCACTTCTACCCTAAGTAATTACATAAGTCCAATGAAACTGAATAACTATTACAAAAAATATCAGCGGGTGGAATTGCATTCAGCGTATCCGACAGGCATTTGGCGGGAAGAAAGTTTCGCGTGCGGGAATTCAAATTTTTATTTTCGTGATTTCAGTTGAACAGACAAATAACTACGACAATGATAAGTTAGCTGGAGTTTAGTGAAGTGTTTAAGCTGTTAATAGTTGCAACAATCAAAATTACCATAGGCTTCTCACCATGAAGGCTCAAAGCAATCATATCAGGTAAGATTTTACTTCCTCATTTCCAGTCAATGTATGCTCCTTAATACAGTTTTCATTTTTTCATTGCACACCAATTCAACGAAAGTTCAAAATCCAATCTCACCATATTTAATACTCTGGTGTATTATTGAAGTAAAAATTTCAAATATTTCGAGACATTTTCTCATTAGCTTGAAGATATTTTTGTGGAAGAACAGGAGAAAAGATTTGACTGCTGCAATTTAAGTCACTCTACTTTTCCACCCAATTGTGGCATTTTTATCTTGAGACTTCAATTTCAAAATTTTGATCGGTATAAATGTTTCTGCATTGCATTATCGCGAGGGTTATTACAAAAAAAAAAAAAAAAAAAAAACTTTCCCGTGTGATTTTCAGAGGCCTACAGTATCTACAGTATATAACCTTTACGGTAAGTCATAAAGGAACATAGGGGGGGAGGCATCGGACGAATTTATATATCTTGAGAGATGATGAGAAAAAAAATTCAAATTACAGACCTCTTCTGAATGTTTGTCCATTTCTTGCATTGACCTTTGTTTTAGAAAGCCGCATTGATGCCGTGGTACATAATTTAGCCACCGTTACCTCTCACCTAATGTAAAAAAAAACCACACTTAGACCCCCCAAAAAACCCGATTCTCAGGTATTTATTCAACTGAAATTGGATCGCAAAACTGTCAAAAACGAATCTCAATTAGGTGCTCGAGTAAATAGTGTCACTCATTTTCGTTTTTATCCAACGATATTTCTTTGCGCTTACAGAATTATTTATCTCACGCGATATTATAGTAATTCTTTTTGATTTGTACCCTATCACCTGACCTAACGGGTGATATCTTTATTTAGGGGGAAGAGCTGTTCAGAACAGTCACATATGTTTTAAATGATCGATACATGTGTGTCGAGACGTGCATACAACGTCCGTAGAGTCATCGTAATTCCCTTTCGCTGGAACGTTTCCTTCACTAATTCCTATCCTCTAAGTATCCGTGCATTAGGTTGAATTGCGGTCGATCACAATCTTACAGACATTGTGTCGAGTCTTCCTTATACGATGATGTATGACATCAATGTCTTAGCGCGGTCTTGTAACAAACTGTATGATAGGTAGTAATTTATCTGCAAGTGTTACGAAATCGCCTCTGCAGTGTCTCCGCTCATGATGGAGCTCGCAGTCCTTTCTCTCGGAAAAGCGGTCATGTTTACTTCCTGCGAGTCGAAGTGTCATTAAAAGTTCATTTTCTTGATCGATACAGCTCCAGGTCATATCTAATGCGAGTATTGTTTCAGGAAATCTCAGAGAACTTGAGGTGTGGGGAGCAGAGGAGAGAGAAATGAATAAGCTGTCGTGTGCAAGACGGTTGTTACGTATGACTCTCGTATAATGCAACGAAACAACGGAGTGTTATGAGTTGTTTCATCCGGTTTTAATTTTGACATTTCTGCGAGAAATCGAACCAATTCCACGACTCCGTCCAGAAAAAAACTAACCAACCCAATTGTATCTTTTTCATGGCACAGCATACAGTTTTGAGGTGGTGTGAGAGGGCATTAGTAGGAGACTTAAACGAAGGGAGAGGAAAGTAAGAAAAGCGAGTAAGTGTCGATCAGGCATTTAAAATATAGAAAAATAAATTGGACTTTTCTTTGTTAGGTGTCACTTTTGCCTACCGATTTTTCCTCCGTATTATTACTGTTACAAAGAGCAGTTATTTGATGAATTCAGTCAGTGCGTCGCAAATTTTTATGAAATGTTCATCAATCTTGTAAGTTTTTCAAGGGCCTCTCAACCACTTTGAGGATTAGGTTCTTCAATGACGCAATTGTTTACTAAACAACTAGGAGCTGATTGAAACTAACTTAAAACAAATGATTTATTCATAAATAATATTTTCCACGTTCATTTTGAGATTTTAAAAAACAGCATGTACTTGTACATGTCAATGCTGACAAGAACTTCAATAACTTCAAGCTTTTTCAATCTTAAATCAAACAATAAAGGTAAAACGAACAGAACCAATTTCAGAAAAATTAAAGCTTCTCAGCAGCATAAGTTTTTCCTAGAATTTCATCGAACATGTAACCGAACCGATTGATTTTAATGTCCCAAAACATTATAGGGAGCCCTCTTTTTGGTGCACAGTCGTGAGCATTGAATATTTGATTGGACAGTATCATACAACGCCTGGATATTAGTAGTTTAATAGTATTAAAAGTGTACCAGATTTTCTTGGAAGTCACCTCCGAAGTGCATCAATACGGGTTCCTCATTATGAAGTAATTACGATACCTTTGGAACTGGCCCAAATCCACGGTGGACAGAAAAGCACTAAAAATACGACCATGGCCCGAGTATGATGAGCTACACATTATTTTTTAAACCAATCTGAAATTTCTCATTTTTTCTTCTCTATTTTTTTCTCCGGAATTTTCAAAACAGATCGTGACAGGTTTGATCTTACCTGAGGCGACCCACAGACGCATTTATCTCGGTAATTTCGCTCGTTTGCCTGTCGAGTATGGTTGTAATTTGCTCGCAGATGAATACGGGGGCAATACTACTTGGCGTTTCAAAAACCGATGCAACAAACGATAGTGGCGTACGCATAGACGATAATTCGCCTGCAGGCGTCAGTATACAGCGTTGTCACATTTTAAATTATTACTGTCATAAGCGATATATCATATTTTTTCCTCTACGTACAGTGAAATCTGTTCATGACGGAAACTGTTCAGAGCGGAAAAGCGATTTTAACGGCAATTTTTTCTTGTTCCGTGGCACATAAATGCATGTAAATGTCGCAGGCAATTAGCAATCGTCGGCAATTTTCAAGCCAGTGGTAATTACATGTTATAGAAAAGCATAACATTCAAAAACAAAATAATAAGATTAGAGTGCTGATTATGTTGCCTTCAATGTGAGTAAACACTTTTCCCTCCGTAAAAACATAGTAGAAATAAGCACTCTCAGAAGAGCGTGCAGTGAACTCCGTGACATTATTTGGGTTGAGATCGGACAGGCAACTAAACTCACTTCGTGACAAAGCTTAGAGTATCACAAAAAATGAAGGCGCTCCAAGGCGAACTGATGCTTTTGAAGACCATAACCCTAATAAATCATATTATGTCGATGCGTATTATTGCGAGTTATTGAAACAACATGTGAACTGCTTGCAAATTGCCGGCGATTGCTAATTGCCTGCGACGTAAAAAAAATTGTTCGTAGCGTAAACCCGATGTCAACGGAAACATTTCTCGGTCCCATGAGATCCCGTCAACAGCAGATTTTAATGTATATACATCTATACTCCATACCAATACTCAAACTTGATCTTCAAAAAGTCGGATTTAAATTAAAACCAGAATTAATGGCCGATCGCACTCTTTAATACTCTGAGGGAAGAATTGGTAACATTATTTCCCATATTATTTATTTAGTTTTATCCCTCTTTGTTCGAATAGAAAGCATAAGATATCTACTTTAGGAGTGTGAGGGTTTTCTGGAAAATATCTCAGACCTCAACCCCGTTTGTATAAGTTCAGCCAATTTCGAAGTTTTTAAGGGCATTGCAGAGCAGTTTTCATAGGATTAATGTTTCCTCCATGAATATATTTGGTTTGAGAGGATCAAGAATTCTGTGGATGCGTTTAATTTTCCGAAAGCTAAGAATCGAGTTTTTGTTGAAAAGTCGGCAACCATGCACGCACAAAGCAACACGTTGATAAACATGTATGAAATGAATAAGTATATGAGATTCCGAGAAAAGTATTCCAATGTCTCAACTCAAGATTACGCGTCAGGTTGACGCAAAAATTGCGTCATTGAAGAAACCAATCCTCAAACACGGTTGAGAGGCTCTTGAGAAACTTCTGAAATGGATTATCATATCATAAGAATTTGCGACGCGCGTGGATGAATTCTTCAAAGATCTGTCTCGTGCAACAGTAAAATTTACGGAAGAATTACCGATAAGCAACAGAGATACTTAACAAAGAAACGTCCTAATTTTGTCCCATTTTTTTAATATGCCGGATTGACACGTATTCGCCATTCTTACTTTTCTCTCCTTTCGTTAAAGTCTCCAAGTGATTACCTCTTAAATTACTCCGAAACCGACTTTTATACTTTGAAAAAGGTACCACTAATTTATAAAATTAATAAAACTACTAGATAAGCGTAACTTTTCAAATTTAATAACCATTTTCATGCATTAGTCAGGACAACGAAATCGATCTTCTTTTTTTTTCTTTTTAAAAATCAAAGCAAATAAATTCAGAATCTTGAAGAAAGACCTGGCTATGTCATTATATGCATACAATATGATTAGCAGTAGAGAGTTTTCACTCCTAAAATCGGTTAATGTTTCTCTACTTCAGACCATGGAATGCTAAATTGAATTATGTTTTGAGGTTGATTCAAGAGCCTTTGTATATATTCCACCTTTCAGCTCTCAAAAAACGATAGATCAGTTATTTTGAGCGGGAAGTTATAAATATTTAGTCCGTCAAAACGAGAAAAAAATCTCAAGCAAAGCAGAGCGAGCCTTAAATGAAGTTTTTAAGATCTTTTTAGATAAACGGAAACTCTTCACGACAAGGAAAACAATTACTCGTGGACGGTTAAATATTGAAAACACAACGATTAATTTCTTCGCAGTTTAATTTTGAGGAAAGTCCGATCCATACATATCGACTCATACCACTAAAAGTGGTCCTGCCGTTCGCTAATATTAGACTCACTAGCGCGTCTGAAACATTTCAATAATTTTAAGTTCATGACCTTAATTTGGTATTCTAGACAGTCAAAAGAGCGGCAGTAGGAGCTGATTCATCCAGTTTGTTGATTCTGATCCAAAGAATAGCTGTACACTTAATCACTTTATTCTTATTTATGTGTAGGCGACCAGTTTGCAAATTTGCCAGATTTTTCCAGGGTATTTCAAGCTTCTTTGCCGCCTTAAAGTATTTTCGGGGATATTGGTCTACTTCCCTTAATTTCGCAAGTGCGACCAGTTTATTCTTCGGGTCATATTTTCCTCTCTCTTTCATTTAAAAAAAAAAAAAAAAAAAAAAAAAAAAAAAAAAAAAAAAACCACATGGTACTATTTAGCAAAAGTTTAAAGCTTAAAAATTGCAGCTCTTTTGTAACTTTATGAATTATCGTCGCTTTCTTAGAATTCGTTATCAACATCAACTTTTCTGCAAGTGAGCGATCATATTCAATGATAAAATCATCCTTCAGCCGGCTGCCGACATTTCTCAAAATTAGAAGAAAACGATCAGGAAACTTAAATAATTTTACTTAATATCTCAAAAAAGTAAGTTTTGCATTAGAATTTTTCAGACACAGTGAAATAATGACAACTTACAAAAAATAAAAACATACACTTCGCAACACTCAACATCATCTCAGGAAATTCTTGCTAGCATTTTGTAAATCTTGAATACATGGATCTACGGATCTTCTTCAAGGCACGCTTATATTTTCCAACTATTATAATCTTTCACTAAGCGAATGATAATTCATCATTGAGACATGGTGTAGGTTGTAATGGATAGCTGACTCTCCATCTTTATGTTTGAAATTTTCATCGTGTGAGGTAGTGAAAAGGCGAACTTTTTGCATTGTAGGTAACAAAGACTTGTCGACAGGCTGTGCGCGAAATTAAAATTAATGACGAGGAAAATTTCCGTTCTCCTCCTCAGAATATTTAAACGTGGCGCAGAAGATGTTTACATTAAGTTGAATCCTACATATCTCATCTTTTTTCAAATGTCCGATTTGATGTATTTCTTAATCAATAAAACTGATAAATGCGGGAAAAGTTCCGTTTTAGAAGTGAAGTAAGATGAAGAAAAGGTCGAGATGAAAAGGAAAAAGAGGATGAGCTATTCAAAGTTCCCAAAATGAAATTGAATCGTTATAACTTCAGTATATTAACCGAAAAATTACATGAAATTGAAGAAATATTTTAATTTTGAATGCCAATTTTGTATTAAAAAATAAACTCTTCTCGTTGTATGACATCCCGACTGTCCGCATTGAACCCATACGTTTAGGTTTCGGATGGAACTTAATTATCTATGAATTTCAGTCATATTTTAATCTCTCTTCGGAAAACTGCTTAACTTAATTTCTTGAAAACTTTCTTGATGTTTCTTCTCTTTACAGAATATTCTGTACAGAGTTGAAGCTGTTAAGTTGGGTTGCTCCTCTTCAAAAAAATAGAACGGGAGAGGAAATATTGAAACACCGCAAAGGGGATAAGTGGTTTAGCCATCAATATTTCAACCTTCTATTCAAAAGCTGTCATTTCAAAGTCAAAGAAGTCTGAGGGCCGATTATTGACATTAATAGACAGAGCTATAGACAAAGAAGAGATAGGGAATATGGCGAGCGATCTGATTGGTTGAAATGGGTGGCCTATAGATTGAAGGAGAAAATGATGGACTAGCTATAGGGTCTCTCGTGGGCTGCCGTTAGTTCGTCTATTACCTACCTACAGTGTCCAATGCAAACACCCAATTCCACCGAAAGGATCCCTCCATATCTCTTTTGTCTCCTTTGTCTATCAATGTCAACAATCAGCCTACAGGAGCGATTCTATGGGTTGAAGCAGATGGTTATAGACTAACTTCTTTGTCCATTGCAACCACCCGCCTCCACCAATAGAACCATCCATATCCTTCTTCTTCTCCATGTCTATCGCTTTGTCTACCAATTATAACAATCAGCCCGCTGGTGGCGGAACCAAGCAGTGCGGTGGCAGGCCGAAAGAAGCCCTCGAAAGTGTGTTTTACGGCGAGCACACGTAGACAGGTACTCAGCCGTATAAGACAAGTGCTTGAACACTGTTATTGAGTACAGGTAGCGCAAAGCGCGGTGCCGCCGTTGAAAAAGGAGCAGGGAATACATAATGACCCACGCTGCCTTGGCGTCGCGACGCGGAGCGCCGCGCCGGGCCGGCGTGCGGCATTCCGCGCGACGACTGCATCCCGCATCCTGAGTGCGCGATCTCGCTCTGCGCCTGCGCGCACGCAACGCTTTCTTTTCCTCGTGCCGGGTCCAGCTTCCACGCCACACCACAGCGCACATGAGGAACTGGTTCCTACGCAGCTCGCGCTAGGTTTGAGGTGATGCTAGGTTAGGTTTTTCGCCCGCAGTTGGACGAATTTAGGCTGTAAATAACAATAAGGAAATAAATAAAAATGAAAATAGCTTCTGTGCACATAATTGGGCTACGTTTTGCAATTCGGAACTATCCAGACCCAGTAAAAGTGAGTCAGCCTGACTATGATTCATAAACTACCCTGAGTCTGACTGAAGGGAAGGGTAGTTTATTTATGAAACATAGTTCAAACACAGAAATTCTTTAATTTTTGAGTACGTGACCACTAGTGATTTTTTCCCCCTTTTTTTTAATACAAAAATTTGATTCCAAGCTCTTTTTAAGGAAATTCTGAGGTTTTAAACCTCTTGATATCTATTGTATTTATGGCGACTTTGCAGTTTTAATGATATGCATGACAAACGCTGGCCATCGAAGTTCGCAGACGCTCATCTTCGGAAACTTGCAAACAATTTATTTCATCCGACGTGGATTAGAGACTTCATGATTTAAACGAACTGTATATGAGACGTGAATTACGGTGGCGTGGCGTGCTTGGCGATTTATCGATAGCCCTCTGGGTCCTAAGCTGGGGGATATAGCCTTTTAAACCTATGGAAAAGGATCGATAAACAGGGTCTTCGTGACGAACACATTGATAATCGATGCTATACCATTTGTTCAAACGGGAAAATATCGATAATCCATCATTCACGCCTCCCCACAGGTGAATTAAACACTGGGAATCCCGGTGATATTGGGGAAAAAGCGTGTGGGTCTCTTTTTAAGAGGATTTTTCGGCAAGAAAGTCCGGTTTTAGAGCCGGGAAAATTTCAACATCCTGCTAAGTTGATCAATTGTGTGGTTGAGTCATTGAACGGAGGAGTCGATTCACACATCCTCCTCATTCTGATTCACTAAATAAAAATTTCATCGGAACTTGTAGTGCAGGTACGTTAAACGTTGTGTTAATGTCTAATGTCCGTTTGATTCAATAGGTAATGACCCTTCAAGCAACGACACTCGCTATCTATGCCCTTCGAGCCGTGATCCCGCTGACCCTTCACTCTGTTGCCAATATATCTTTAAATTCCGAATTTCTTCACGTAGAAGCCCGTGCAATCGCATTTATTCGAAGATTTGGCAATGCTGTTTGCCCTGAGAAAGAGCGCAAATCTCGTGAGTCCCAAGTGAATCCGAATATAAATTGCATTCTGCACTCTGAGATTGCGATTAACTTATTCAATTTACTTCAAATTATTCTCGCGCAGATCCACCTTGCTGCTTTCACTCAAACTTGTCCGGTTAACACCGGGATTGGAACAGTTCAAGGTCGCAAGCAATCTCTCCTTAAGCGACCTTTGTTGCAGATTGTCTGATCGCCCCTGAAAGGAAAGATAAGAATATTGCATATAATATAGTCTTAAAAGTTTGATACCCAGACACTGAGAAGTATCAGGTACATCATCATGAAAATATCAGCTTTTCTGGCGGTTTTAGGTTGCGCTGAGCAAAGTGCCTGTTTGTTAAAGAATACGATGGCTTACGCTGAATAACATGATTTTAGTTACAAAAAAGTAAACAAAAAAACATACAAAAAGAAAATTTTGAAGGGGACAGTCACAAGACAATTTTATAAAAAAGTGATAAAAATCGTGAACTCACTTGCGCTATGTTAATTAAGTTCGCTACCGGCTGATGATGGGGCCATGTTGACCCCGAAACGTGTCCCAACTAAATTAACACAACGCAAGTGAGTTCGCGATTTTTATCACTTTTTTATAAAACATACAAAAACCATAGAAAACCAAAATTATATGTATTCATCAAATATTTCTGGTTGTCATAATTAAGTAAAAGCTCAGTGTGACAAGGGTAGTTCCGTTTTCAAAGCTTAATTATTACACGGAGAAAATAAGATAGCCGTCACAATCAACGGCTGGTTAAAGGTGCGCCAGCTACCCTGCGGTAGTTGTGATAACTACCGCGGTAGAGAACACAACTACCGGCTGGTGACTGGTTTTGACGACCATTCTATTTTTCCGTAGTACATGGCAAATTAAACTCCGTGCTTGACGCAACAAAGCTCCTCGTTTCAACCAGCAACTGTCAAGAAAAGTTGTTTCTTTGTGGCGAGTCTGATCATCCATAATATATTTGTACGGTATAGTATCGCATGAGTATACTGATTTCAATTTCATTTTCGTTATTTGATCGTATATTTGACGCAGTCTGAAACAATCTTCTTCTTCCTAAATCGTATCTAAAAATCAAATTTTAGCGGAAGCGATAGCTCATAGGCTTAGAGTATTATTTCCTGCAAAGTGACCGCAAAGTTCCCAGTCCCAAAGCGTTTTGTACCGCCGCAAAAAATAGAATTTGCAAGTCACAGTTGTTTTTGACCATGAAAATGGTAGATGGTACGCGCGATTAGTTTAACAACAGGAAAAAGTCGGGGGGAAAAGGCGATGACTGATTAAATCTGAACTGCTCACTGGATCAGTGGATCATGGACATCGAGTGATGCAGGCCTGCGGGTGCCCCTTTTAGTAGCGCAGATTTCCCCTGAAAGATTCGCTCACATAATTACACTCTTCTATAAGTTCTAGGGCGCGATTAGCCGTTTACTTGAACATGGTCGGCCTCAACTTATTTTGCACTGTTTTGTATATGAATAAAAAAACTATGATGAAGATCGTCTTGAAATTTAAAGAATAAAAGCTGCGTTTTCAGCTGAATTGATAAAAAATCATAAAAATGTTCTGTTTTCGTTGGGCATAAGTCTAGTAGATCTACTAGAAATACGTTTAACAGAGCACTACGAATCTGGTACTAACTACTAGAGTTCACAAAGGAATTCTATAGCAAGACAGTGTAATAACCACTACTATCATTCATATCCCCGTGTGCTCTTCGTTCATGAGATAATAAAATTAGACTTAAAAAATTGTTGATGAAACCACATTACCATGTGTGAAAGCGATACTAGGCCAGATAAAAAGATTTTTCGGTTTTCGGCTACTCATAATGTGAAAACAGAAGTTGAGCTATGAGCCGTTTTACAAATAAATGCAATGATTGCGACTCAGGTCATGCTTTAATAAAATGAAACAACGTGCAAGACTAAAGTGTGTGATGAAGACCAAAGTGTTCGTCGAAACGTTTGCTTGTCCACCATGTTAAGGTAAAATTGTAAATTTATTAACATCCTCTTGCGCACTGTTTTATTTTATTAAAGAATGACCCGAGTCGCAATCATTGCATTTATTTGTAAAATCGGCTAATAGCTCCATTTTTGTTATCACTACCAGATAAATATACCCAACCAACGATGAGATGAAATTAGCTTCATTTCTGCCAGATTTGGCCTCAAAGCTGACAATGTTTATGGCAGGACAAACTTACAATCAGCTCGAGCGACTGTTGGTGCCAAAGTTAATTAGTTAGAGGTGAAACTGCTGCCAAGTGGAGCTCATACAGCATCTCTCCTCTCGTTTGACCGAATGACAATGCCGATCAAATTAGAGGGAAAATATGGCAACGGATGTTCAAACTTTCACGCTTTCTATGCGTTAACTGTGAATTTTCACAATAACCAGCAGTTTCACTCTAAAGGTTTCTTAGTGCGCTCCACAAAAGTTCGAGAATGTTTAAAGTTTTGTCGTGACTGATGGAATAGGCAATGGTTTAATACGGTGTGAGAGAGAGGGAACACTATTCGAACTTCCCAATCGTATTTCGAAGTCCTTTATTCTGAGAAGGACTCTTTGAATTACTCAGAAAATAACTTTTAGATACCAGTATGATTGGGAATATTAATACTTGGAGTAGGTATCTGAACTTAGAAAGAGAGAGAGGGAGATGAATGCGAGAGAGGAGAAAGGACAAAATGGAGGAAGGAGGTGCAAAATGAGGAGAGTGTTGTTGTTTTTTTCGGCATAAATGTTAATTTCCATAGTGTGTTTCAATCTCTTGCATTACTAGTTTTGGTCAATATCGTTCAGCAATATTGCATCAATATCTCCCTTGTAAATCCATTTTTGTCTCCGAAGTGGCCGTATTTATGCCGAAAAGAACTATGCTGTACCAACACCCATGCACATATAGTTCTTTTTGATTTAATTCATTTTTACATAGTTCCATAGCATAACACGAACATGTGATTTTGCCACAACCTTGTCGTAATGTTGTGAGATAAATATTATTCCCCTGCAATATTATTTCCCTCTTCCCTGTTGCACAGTGGAGAAGCGGAAGAATTTGAATCAAAGTTTATTCTATATACGCCGCGCCGGGATCCCTGCATACAAAAACGTCCTTAAAAGTCTAGAAAAATCTTATTGGCATATCCAACCATTAGTCAAAACCACTCAAAGTTATCCAATGATGCCAATAATTTCGTAACGCGGACCACAGGGCACAGCAGTCGCGGAAGAGTCCTCATTAAGATGCCAAATTGTGCAGATACTCCACATTAATCTACAGCCAAAGGCAATGCGGCCGTGCTACGGAAGAACGCCACACGAACATTCGAGAGTTGCCAAATTCCCACCCACAAAATGTTCATTTTTGAGGGAGGTTATGAATATTTTTTCTTGACATTTTCAGATCTTTTAGATTAAATGAAGATGTTGCATGTGTGAGGAATTTGCGATTTGACTGTTGATTCTTTTGTAAAAGTTTGCAAGAAACACGATGGTGCCACTGGTTTTCTCTGAAATCAACTCCCAAGCTAAAAAAAAGCTCTCAAGTTGAGGCCAAAGTAGAGGGGATATCCCACGCTATCCGGAGAGTCTATCTCTACATCAAGACAAACTCTTCATGCGAGGATAGGGAGCACATACATTGACAGGGCTGCCACTCTATTTGGGGAATCTAAAACTAAAAAAATGGCAACCCTGCTAATGTATTTGCTCCCTATCTTTCCATGGAGAGTTTGTCTTGATGCAGAGATGGACTCTCCGGATAGCGTGGGATACCCCCTCCATTTTGGCCTCAACTTGATAGCTTTTTTGAGCTTGGGAGTTGATTTCAGAGAAAACCAATGGCACCATCGTGTTTTTCGCGAACTTTTACATAAGAATCAATGGTCAAATCGCAAATTCCTCACACATGCAACATCTCCATTGCAAAAAAAAATTCGTTTGAAATATTCGAGGAAGAATATTCAGTATTTTCACAGTAAATTGATTCTTTATTGAAGAAGATATGACAACGTATGGAGGCACATACGGCGTTTCTCCCTCGCACGCACTGGAAAAAAAAAACCACATTGGATCTGTGGTCCAGACTCTTAAAAACACCGACAAGAAAAAATACTCTTGATTCAATCAGATTTAAGCTTGAATCAAGCCTCTTAATTTGAGCGGATTTCCTTTTGATTTAAGCTTAAATCTGATTGAATCAAGAGTATTTTTTCTTGTCGATGTTTTCAAGAGTCTGGACTCTAGATCCAATGTGTTTTTTTCCAGTGCAGCGCGGCAACGTGGTTGATTAACGACCCGCGTATCGCCGCGCGGGGCGCTCTGAGCTAATCGCCGACAAATGGCTATCGGTTTCGATCGCCACCGTCGAAAAACAGCGTTGGTTACGCGGCGGCGGCGGCGGCGGCGAATTTGACGCGCGCCGGACGTTTGAGTCGAATTCGCTTTCACAAGCTTTTGGGAGGCGGCCAAGCCCTGATGTCACGGCGTTTTGGCGGCCGCCGCTCGCGTTTGATTGGATTACCGCACGAATTTCGTAAGAGCTTTTGGCCTTCCTGGAAGAGGAGCCAGCCGCCCCGCGTCCGTTTCGGCGGAAAGGCTCCGACGCGATCGTTTTACCGATCGAAATGCGCTCTACCGGCTTCCCTTCGCCTTCCGCAACTTTCAAAGTTGATTCGGACGCGTTTACACGAAAGAACTCCATCTGGAGTGTTTAGAGTACCTGTATACGGAGAGTATGGACAGATCTGAAACTCCGAAAGTCCATCAGGCCTTCACCGATGCCTCCGCGAATAAAGTTAGGGTCCAAAAGGGCAGCCAACCTATGAATTTCGAATGTCCAGAGCGATTTACAAATCAAATTGTTACGAACCGTTGTTTAGAAAGCATGTATTTGGCTTACTTTTTGCATGAATTTACTTATTTTTGCGAAAGAAAGCTCATTTATGTACATTCTTAGCCATCTTGGTTAGAATTGAAATCTGTAGGCTGGCAGTGAAATTTTGTGTGTTAGAAGTTGCTCAGAAGGGTGGCTGCACTTTTGGGCCCTAAGCCCTCCATGAACCGATCTGTCCATACTCTCCCTATACAGGTACTCTAGGAGTGTGTAGGTGGATTAGCTTAGAGTACCTATATAGCGAGAGTATGGACGGATCGCTTCATGGAGGGCTTAGGGCCCAAAAGACAGCCACCCTTCTAACCAACTTCTAACGCACATAATTTCACTGCCAGTCTTTGGTTTCAGGACATTCCGTCGACAATTTTTGGTCCACGCACCTGTTTTATCCAGTATAGTTTACATCCATGAGTAAAATGAGCGACAGTGACTTGGTTCGAGCATCATATTTAAGTCCGATTTTAAAATTATATCGACAATATCGAAATGAGAAAATTGAAAGAGAAGTAAGTGTTGTTATGGTGACTCATGTTTTAAATGAAATGTTTCTTTCTTCTTGCGATCATCTTAGTAAACGTAGCAAACATTTGTAAAACATTTTCCAGCGATGGCATCGATATTAATCTCAATGAGTCGTGTGTTGAAAGGAACTGTACAAAAATGAATCATAGAAGGGAAAAAACAACGCAATTTTTATTTTTATATTTAATCTCTATATATTTTCCTTTAATACATATATTTTTTCATCAATTTAAATGAGAATAGTCCATGCAGAGCTTGCAAGCATTCCAAAATCATGAGTTGAAAAACGCTGACTCTGCAAGTTAAAATATTAGAGCCAAACAGAGCGGAGCGGCGTGCAGCCAGCCCGAGAGGCTCACTGGCGCCTACAAACCTAAAGGGGTACTTCACGCATTGCGCAATGTTCGAAGTATCTACTTAGGTTTGTAGGCGCCAATGCATGTTTCGCTCTGGCCGCCCGCTCGCCGTGCCGCGGCATGGCACCTCAAGCAACTATTTCACAACAGAGGTGTTTCTTGGTATCATTCGAAATTTAAGGCGCCCCAACATATTAAGAATGACGGGCATCTTTTAAGAATACGCAGCGTTCTCCGCAAAATAAATCAAGATGCTACGGCACAAAAAGAGAGGGGTAGTCCTAAAACTCACCAAATCCTAGCATCTGTGTTTAATAAAGTTTAGCATAACTTTCAAATTAGATTAGAGAAATAAGTGACTCGATTTAGGCAGAAAAATTCCTGAGTATGCCGTCAAGAATACTTTATTTTGAGTCTCAATAATAGTTGGTACGTGGGCCAAAACTCCCCCGCCGAAAAAACGTGTGGACGTAAATTATTGGGAAAAACAGGTGCGCTGACAAAATGTCCTAAAACCCAGTGTAAAATTGGGCGCGAAACAGGATGGTCCACTGGTCTTCTCTAAGGCAAACCCCAAAACCCGCAATAGAAGCTCTTAAAGTTGAGGCCGTAATGGAGGGGATATCCCACATTGTCCCGAAAGCCCACCTCTATATCAAGTCAAACCCTTCATGCAACGATGGGTAGCGAATACATTAACAGGATTGCCTCTTTGTTTGGAAACTCATCACTGGAAAAAAAACCCACATTGGATCTAGAGTCGAGACTCTTAAAAACATCGACAAGAAAAAGTACTCTTGATTCAATCAGAATCTGGCTTAAATCAAGAACCGCGCAAGCCTCTTAATTTAAGCGGAATTCGTTTTGATTCAAGCAAAAATCCGATTGAATCAAGAGTATTTTTTCTTGTCAATATTTTCAAGAGTCTGGACTCTAGATCCAATGTGTTTTTTTTCCCTCACAAAAAACATGAACAGAGAGGAGGAACAAAGAAAAGGAAACACGGTATCACATTTTACTTAAATACCTCAAAGTTGAGCTCTAATTTTTGTTCGGTTGCCAACCTGGCGTAACACTTGTGGCGTGTGGTACGTGACGTCCACCACTCGATACTTGAATCTCGGGGGACGAGATCCGGTGCAGCAGTCACACGGAAGTTACTTAATCTGTCAATTGTTCATGCAGGAGATGTCACTCAATATGCACCCGTTTTTAATGCACTCTGCTCCGTTCGTCGCACAAGACTTTTTCCCCATGTCTCGCAGATTTACGTCATTTTTTACGTCATTTACGTCATCAGTAAGGAAATTTCTTTCACTGTGAAGCGTTCTTGTATGGACCAAATGGATTGCATTTTGCAAAAAGGAACCACAAAAGATTGTGCAACATTTTTCCCCTTGCAAGTAGAAACTGATCATCCAAACAAGTTTTATCTTTACTCCAAATAAACTATGACTTTTAGACGAAAATTACATTTGTAAATTTAATTTTCTTCATGATATCTGTAATTTCTTGCAAAGAATTCAAGTTGCACAATTTTAGCAACATTGGAATGCTCTTGGTTCCTTTTCGCAAAATGCAATCCAAGTTTAGCTGGAAAGAATCAAATCACATTAAAATTGAACAGAGAAGTTTTGTGTTTCCTCAAGATTAAATTTTGGAGGCGAAATTCTACCCTTATTTTCACATTTGAAATAAATCCCCCTTTTTTGACAGGAGAAAATATTTTAGTACCCTCAAAACTACCTCCAACTCACTCCCCCCAAATGAAGCGACTTGATTGCTCTTGCTTAATTTTAGACCATTTTGCATTTGCATGTTTTTACAAATTTCATGGCTAAAGCCGGAAATGCAATATGCATTACAACCATTGAAAAGTACATTACCGATTTTGTTTTGACATCAAACAAGAAAATAAGGAGATCTGTTCGCCTCAATTAATTCCTCCCTTGCAATCCTCATAAATTTTGAGATTTTTAATGAACAAGAATTGTGCTAATAAGAAGTATTACTGTTAGCAAGTAGAGGAACCGACAATTGCAGTAATGCAAGAGAGTGCAACTCCCTCTTCACTTTTTCACTTTCTCCTCTTCAATAAAGTACAGGAAGCACCCCAAAAAAAGGAAATTCAAGGGTACTGTTTGTTTGTTGCTTGATTAAAATTTTGCGTTCTTACATTAAAAACTGATCGAATTTTTATCTATACTCTAAAACCATACAAACAACTCGTAACGCCTGATGCGCGAAGCTCTTTGGGGGGTAGGACCGCAAAGCGGTCAGGGAGCATAGCCCTCTAGTCTATAAATAAAATGACGGAACCTCAGCAGGTGCTAACGCGGTTAAGGACCTTCCACGAAAGGTGAAATTTGATTAAAAATCGGCGAAACAATTCGGATTTCGGAGGAATCTCATTATTTTTGCCTAATCTATGGGATTCCGAACAGTATCTACGTAACTCAATCATTATCCTAAATCCACTTACCTCCAAAATTAAAAAAATCACCGTCTTCCTCATTTTTTCCCTCGCCTCCACCGAATAGGTCATCACGACGAAACAACCCAAAGATTATTTCGGAAGGTGCAAATATCACATTCGCGAGAGGTTAAGAAGCTATTACGGAGAAACCGCTCGCGGCGAGTCCGCGGTTTGCGGTTGCGGGCGACGATCGAGCGAACCAGTCGATGTTACATCAAACATGTCAATATCTGATGAGCCCTGGAATACAGTAATTTGTTAGCAGCTCAAGGATCATGAGCAAATTGACAAAGTAGGTTTTCTCGTATTGGTTCGGTATTTGCGGTTCCCATCTCCGAGAGAGGTGGTCCAATGGGCGATGGCATCTTTATCCGTTCGCCGCGTCCGTAATTTCTTGTCGATTACCCTCTCCCCGTGGCCGGATACTTACGGAGCAAAGATGTTGTGAATCAGAGTGGATCGGGTTCCGTATAAGATACACGGCTAGCCTGCGTTTCACGGTTCACTCTCGGTTGTAAAAGTGAGTGCGTCGGGCGCAGCGATGTCGGATTTGGTCAAGAAATGTCTTGCTCAGAAGCTATATTTTTCAGAGATTCTCCACTGAAAAAAAATCTCGGTGTATTTACTAAGAAAAGGGTAAAATTACCAAGAATTCAGGGTTCTATTTGATCTCAGTTTTTTCTTGGTAAAATTACCATTTATGGAATTGGTAATTTTACCGAGAAATTTCGGTAAAATTATTGACTTTCTCGGTAATTTTACTGGACCCCGGTGAAAACGCCAATATTTTTTATCGACTGTGGTGGAATTACCGAGATAAAATGGCAAAGTTACCGGGAATTGATTACCAATAAAAGTGGTATTCTTACCTGAGAAAAACAGTAAGAATATCGGTTTTAAGGTAAGCTTACCAGTCTGTCTCGGTAAAATTACCAATAATTGGTAAAAAAAGTGAGATGGTAAAGGTACCAACGGACCTTGGTAAAAACGCCGAGAATTTTTTTTCAGTGTCCATGAACAAATTGAGCAAAGTGATCGATGAAAGACTCTATCCTCGAAATGGCTATGTCTCCGCGAACAAAACAGGCGAAATCCTACGAGTGGTTTGAGTATACTTTTTTGACCAGGTTGGCAGGGTTGCTACCCAAAAGAGAAAAACGCTCTGCTGAAGTCAAAACTAAACTCAATTGTTTCATGAACTTTTTCCAACGTCTTGATCTCAGGAGGTTGGTCGAGAATTTTGGATGTGATCGTTATAGCTGCCAGCACTATGACCAAATGTGATATGGTCAACGTAAACCGGAGAGGATTTCGTTCTCTTCGAATGGAGGTTGGCAGTATGAACGTCCAAAAACGCCAAGCATCACCGGCGTTCTTTTTTCTACCCGTGCGTTTAAGTCTCTTGCGTCGTCGTCCTTACAACTCGACAGGTGTTATCATTATGCACCCTGCCTTTGGCGGTTACAACCTTCTTTCAATGACTCGATCAACTTAACAGAATAAATAGGAACAAATGGCCGTGAATGCAATATAGTTTTAGGCAACACAGTTGTTCTCAAAGCTTCAAATATAGATGGTCAAAGTACGGGACCATGTTGCAGACTTCCTATCATAGTTTATTGTTTCCTTGAAACATAGTCTCTACAAATCATTCCGTACTTTTCTAGCAGAGTAATCGGTAAACATAGCAGCTTGTCTCTCCACGAAAAGATAATATAAGAAGCGAAAATTTTGAAACGCCGCAATGGAAGTACTTGGTTTGGCACTTTAGCCTCCAATACATGAGTATTATGCTGCCGTGCTAAGGAAGAACGCCGTATGAACATTCACGAGTTGCCAAATTGTCTTCGATAAAATGTTCATTTTAGAGGCAAGTTATGGATATTTTTCCTTGAAATTTTCAGGAACTTTAGGTGATATTGCGAACAAAATAATATGAAAAATTGGAAGAAATACATCCATATGGTTGCCAGAAAATTCGTGTTTTATCAACGGATATTTGGCAACGCCTGAAGGTTCATACGGCGTTTTTTCTTAGTACGGCAGTATGGGTTATGACTGTGGCCCTCAAGGATCTGCACAGGCGGCCTCCCTGACCTAACCTGCTCCTGGATCTGACTCAACACCTTCTTTTCCTCCTATCATCACCCCGTCTGCACACTCACAAGCCACCTCCTAGCGGAGTCTGAGCTGCAGAAATCCTCAACCGACTTTCTCCCGGGTCACTGGCGAGTGGCCGGCCAGACTTGTCGTCGATGCGTGTGTGTGCGTGCGCCAGTGGTCGTGTGGCCCAGTGTTACGGTTAGGTCAGTATCGAAAGTGAAATGACGTCACGCTTTGCTCTGCGCCGCCATGCGAATGTGGAGTAGCGGAGCAGAGCGTTCGAGAACGTTGACACCGACACCAAGGCGGGACCAAGGCGCAGTCGGTCGCTGGCACCTAGCTCCCGGGTGCCGGGTGCAGGAAAAAGAACTCGCTTCGCTGCAACTGAGGAGGCTGAGGTAGGACGCTGCATGGGTCGGTAGCGCCCTCACACTAATTACAAGACATTGCTGCCGTGCTCAGGAAAAACGCCGTATGAATATTCGAGAGTTGACAAATTTCCTAAAATTAATCATGCACTGGAAAAAAAAAAAAACACATTGGATCTACAGTCCAGACTCTTGAAAACATCGACAAGAAAAAATACTCTTGATTCAATCGGATTTTTGCTCGACTCAAAACGAAATCCGCTCAAATTAAGAGGCTTGGTTCTTGCTTTACGCTAGATTCTGATTGAATCAAGAGTACTTTTTCTTGTCGATGTTTTTAAGAGTCTGGACTCTAGATCCAATGTGTTTTTTTTTCTCGTATGTATTTTTGAGGAAAGTTATGAGTATTTCTACGTTCGTGAAGAGGACGCCCTGCCAAATCGTGGAACCGGGGAATAAGGCAGGAAATGAGGAGTCTCGATCTGCCGGAGGAGCTCTGGCAGGATCGCTATCAGTGGTGGTTGGGTGTCGCAGAGCGCACAGAAGCGCTACAAGAGCGACTTGTTAGTAGTAGTAATAGTATATAGTATAAATATATTTCCTTGAAGTTTTCATGTATTTTAGATCAAATTTGTAAACAATGTCGTCTGAAAAATTTGAAGCGAAACATTCAAAAATTTTCAAAAGATAGCAAGATAGCAAAATTCAAAGATGCAAGGTCTATATACTGTCTCTGACACAGCCGGCAACTTTTTGAGGATAAATTCTAGGCACTCATTTCTTCGGTGATCTCCGAAAAAGTTTGCCTTCCTGCCCTCACGCAAACTTCCTCAGTTCCGTCCTGCCGTGCTAAGGAAAAACGCCGTGTGAGCCTTCAAATGCTGCCGCATATTTCCTTCAATGAAAGTATAATTTGCCGAGAAACTTGTAAATATTTTCCTCCAAATTTTCAGACAGTTTTGTTTGCGCTTCTATCTAAAATATCTGAAAATTTCAAAGAAAACTGTTCAGAAATTTCCTCACAATTACATGTTTTATTCGAGGAAATTTGGCAAATCTCGAATGTTCATACGGCGTTTTTCCTTAGAAAGGCGCCGTCGCTTATCAATCTCATCTCGGGCTGGAGGATGGCCCAAAAACATTAATCTCCATTGTGCACCCGGTCCGACCAGCTCCAGCGGAAAGCGACACCGTGGCTTAATCACTTTACGATTTCGGAACACTTTTCCTTCCGTTAGAACTTTTTTTACTCAGAACCGGTCGTGCAAGGGTTTATTCACCGTGAAGTTCTCAACCACGTATGCCATATCGTCGCTCCGATGATGCAAGGGCGTATCCCGATCGATGTATGAGCGACAGAAAGCATGGATATGTGAAACGGGGCTCACATGGAAATTGAGATTCGCTCTCGCGTCATGGGGATACGACATTTTGTAATAAATATACTATAATTACTATGTATCGTGTATTAGGTAAACATAATATTAGGGATAGTAAATTATCTTTGACCCAATGATTGCACGGGCCTCTTTAATTTGTTTCATAACGGCAGGATGGATCGGACTAAAATCGGTCTATCAAAAATTTATATAATTCAGTATGAAAAAAAAGTGTCCGCTAAATTACTGGTTACATTTTAAATGTTATACAAAAACGGATCAACTACGCTTACTTGCGCATCTATGAAGAGGGTGGTTCGCGTGAATGCATCAGCGTGATACCTATGATAGCGCCTTGATGCAACTATACGTGCTTAATGACAGCCTGCGTTGCATACACAAATTATTGAAGGCGTTTTGATTTCTCTGCCACTCGCAGGCACACGAGCTCCTCCATTTGTTTTGCTGACACCGGCTCGGAATTTTGAGATTCTCTCTCTGCAGAGCTGAAAAATTTTCTTGACCCATGATTAAATGGCATTGCAACCAAAAATGAATAAACCCAGCATCTTTTCATTTTGTTCACGTTTATTACTCCAGTCTACTTATTAATAACTCTCTCAAAAATCAGTGTTCTCAGTGCTTTTCTGTTGTAACAACAATGAATTAAATTAAATTTTTATACGAATTGGCAAACGCACACTTGAAGCACGGACAGGTGGCATATGTATCTCGGCGAGTTATGCAATGGACAATAGCTCGCCGTGAAGATCTGTCAGGGCGGGAAGAGCTAATAGGTTACGCTTATGCAACCCGTCAAATATCGGTTTCCTCGCGAAGATCATGCTAACCCATACTTCCTCCGGTTCCTAGTAGAGTGCGCCTACTCCGTCCCGAAGATCGGACAGAAACAATATACGGAGACGGTAGCTCCTTCCGCGGTTGGAACGGAAGGTCATCGGAGCAGCATTTATTCGAGTCACGGAGGAAAGTTTATGTGCCCGCTCGACTGGTGTGTAAAACACGTATGAAGAGACTTTAACGAACGGGAAGAAAAAAGAGCTCGAATTGGAGAGTGAAATTTTTCGCCGGCAGGAAGTCATGTTGCACTACCCCGCTGACTTAATTAAACTGAATGAGGTTTCCTCAGCCCTGAGTTCTTCTTCAACTCACCTCATACGATGAAACTTTTAATTAGGCAAAACTTAATCGAATTTCATTTTATGCTCTCGATGTTGTGAAAAATGAAAATTTAATTATGGTGCTTGAGTTTTAATTTACAGTCCTACAAATTTTCTATTTCTTGCGACTGTATCACGTCTTGAAAAAATAATAAAAAATGAAAAAATCAAAATTCTATAGCCTGACCGCTGTAATTCCATAATTTAGACACCTTTAATTCCCTTAACTTTCAAAATTTAAATGTTAAAACTCATTTTCTCATTTTTAATATATGAAAATTTCTTTGAAGCCATCGAATTTTATTTACCACGACAAAATGTAAGTATAAAAATGGTAATATGGACAATTTTATGGCCCCAAAGCGTCAATCGGTCATAAGTCAGAGGGTAAAGCTTTTTCAATTTTAGAATGACTGGAATAAAAGGTATTGCGGTTAGTAGTGTTGGTAGGTAACAAACGGAAACTTAGAAGATAGATAAATTATAAAAGTAACTAAACGTGGAAAATGAGAAAAAAGAATCTATTTTTACTCGAGTAGTTAGAAGCCTAAACTAAACTGAGTTAAATAAAAATAAATCAAATCTAATGTCAGAAAAGATTACTTGAAACAGCATCAATTCAACCTCAATTTATCGTACTGTCAAAACCTTAAATATGATCCATTTTATTAACCTACCAGGATTATATTTTTTTAATCGAAATTTTGCCCTGAATGCAACAAACAAGGTTTTCGCGCTCCTCGTTAAAGTGTGATTCTCATCACCCGAGGTGGTAATCTATAGACAGGGAGTACGCAGCGGTATATCAGAGAGAAGAATACCGAAGATGTTTTGATTCGCGGAAATATCACAAATTCCTCCGGTTAATCGGTGGAAAATAACAACTCCCGATGATCCATCACGCCGTGAAAATATTTTATGACAATCATGACTCATATTGCTGAGCGAACTCTATACTGTTCGGTTGCTTGTTGTGCCAGCAGCTACTCGTTGATTTGATTCTGGCTAATTTGGTTTTTATGTTACCCGAAATTTTAAAATTCCACTCGAATAATACACGTGAATGCTGTTATGAGGATGCTCTCCTTTGGAAAATTTTCTGTTTAGTTGCTGATGTCTAGGGGCTTCCACTTTAGGCACTGTGGGAAATTCCTCCGTTATCAACTCAAAACAGTGTCATCAAGATGTATCATCTGAAGATTCCAAGATACTCTCAACTCATTCGATATCACCGGGGAAAAATACGTTGCGTTAGTTCTTCGTATCTAGAATGTTAGAAATGCGTTAGCATGCGTCTCTCGGCTGGCTTGACTGTCCACGCAATTAAGTTTGTATTTCCAGTGGAGCCGATTATTGAAAGTTTAAAACAGCCCGACAAGACATCGAAATGCAATATATTGCATGGTCAAGATAGGGCTGTGTCTTATCTTATCGTGCTGACATAGTTTCAATAATCGGCCCGCCAGGTAGAGTAACGCAAAAGTTAGCCTAGCATATAGAGATCACCAGACTTATTTGAAATTCAGGATGTCATTGTATCATTTAATTTTTTTCGGTGACATATTCAGTACTTCAATGTAACTAGCAACTTCGATACCACTCACTTTCAGCCAAAAATCAATGTCAGATCTGAATGGCTACGGTGGCCGCAGAAAATGGTTCCACACTCCCTATTTCGAGTGGAGTGTCCAAAATTGTCCCCATAAATTGTGGTGCCACACAATTTTTTTCTAAATCTGGAAACGTTGTTTTGCTGTTGACTTACGCCAAAAATTTGCGCCACAGTCTGGAAGCATGGAAATTTTACACACGCTGTAGTGTGGAGACACTCAGTGGCGCGGATCAGCGCAGCCCATATGGTGATGGAACGGGAATCAATTTTAAGGTTGTGACTCTGGAATATTTCTCCCAAAACTTTGTACATAAAGTTGCTTCTACAACGCACTCAAGCGTTCTGCGACAGCCCAACGCCACCTATGCCTATCTTCGTAGCGGTTATCGGGCAAACGACACCTCAACATCCCTTCGTCAACGCCCTGCCGCCATCCCTTTACGGGACGTCCCCGTCGCCTCTTCGCGCCAAAACTTTATATCGTATCATTGATAATATTTGAAGGATTTCTAAGGATCATTTTAAAATATGAACTTCTTCAAAAAACCACGTTTTTCTAGTAAAATTTGGGGAATTTTGGTTTTCAGTTTGCCATCAGAGACACCGTCTGAAGGTCACATGCAGCAATCCATTGTCTACGCCTAACAAAGCCCCAAGATTTTTGGCGCGGCCTGGTAGGAGTGTGATCCAAGCATGGCGTTAGTTTTGGATACTCTTAATTTTCGAGGCTTGCGAAACTCTGAACTGCCAACCCGAGTAAACTTTGTCGATTCACCCGTTTCTGTGCCTACGTTTTGGCTCCGCGGTCCTATTGTTTACCTTACGCAAGCGTTGCGCCAGACCGAAAATTATAGATACGAAACTATTAAAACTGGAGGAGATGACGAATTCAGGCGACGTCTTTGTTTGTGTGTAATTTTTAGGTGTGAGGAGGACGATTAAAGCGACAAGTTCTAGAGGAGTAATTAAAAGCGTGTCTGCGTTCATTTCCATGGAGTCAACAAATAATCTTTCTTCTTCTGAGTAAAGATTGTTCTAAACGCATAAGAGGTCAAGGTCATTTGCGCTATGAAGATTTCAGTCTCATCAGTTTTCTTATCACTTCAAGTCATGTGTTTTTTTTTAAACTTTAAAAATCAAATGGATGTTTAACTGCGAATGATGCATTTTATATTACTGCGTCATTAACGCACCATATTTCTCTAAAAATAGTTCAGGAATATCAGAAAGCGTGGTCTTTAAACTAAAAATCTACAGATTATCCACTTTTTATAGTAAAAAATTGCATTTTTTTTTTTTCCCACAATTCCTCCTTGCTCATTTAAATTGACTTTCTCCGAGGCAATTTTGGTCGATTTGGATCAATGTTAGGATATTTTATGGGACGTCTACGGTTGACCTCCCCTTCCAGGAAATGCTGCTCCCTTTGAAAGACTGATCGCCCCCCCCCCCCCCATTTCAACAATCTTGCGGAGATGATACCTCTCGATGATTCCAGCAAATACTCGATGCAAAATAGACTGAGAACAGATCTTGGCAACCAGGGCCGGATTTACCTACTTGCCGCCCATGGGCCGCCTGTATTTTTCCGCTCCCTTCTCATTTGTTTTCAAACATCAATAGATCGTATTCGACATTCATTTCGTATTCGTTCGATGTACCTTTTGGTTCAAAACAATAGAACATAACCTCAAACAAAAATTTTAGGATTTAATTTGGAAAAGCTGAAAATGAGAAAATTCCCAACAATTTCACTTTTCATTGCCATTTGGTACTCGAGAGAATAAACATTCGATCACATGAGACCCGTTACCTCAGATTTCTAAATTGACTTTTAAGGCTGTGGTTACATATTGAACCAATCGATATCAATATAATCTCACCTGTGTGATCTGTCGAATACGATCTATAATAACCATCAAGTGAACGTGCCGGTGGGGGAGGAATGTATGAGACGCGTTTACTCGTGTTGGGCACATTTTTTGTGAAAGCCCTGTCAATACTCACAAAAATTCAGTTCCGTAAACCCATCCCTGTATGGACAAGGCCTTCTATTTATAAAAAACGAACGAAAAAATTGTGAAAGAACAAACATAAATGTGATTAAAAATTTTAAATTCCACCGCCGCGCCGACCGCACTGTGTTGGCGCAATGCGTGAAGTATTCATGCAGTCTTGTAGGCGCTATGCGTTTCATGCCGACCGCTGCCGCGCCGCTCCATTTCAGGTCAAATTGCGTGTTTGGTTTCTCTCTTAACTCGACTATTTAAAGGTGTTGTCTCTTGTATCACCGAAAGACGACAAAATTAGAAATTACTATACTTTTACTCTCAGGGAATGGGAGATTTTGTCGCTTTTCCTAGTTTGTAATTTATTTTCTGAATCCGATTTTTTTCTCTCTTTTTTTGATACCTAAGTACATTCAAAAAGATTGCAAAATTTGCCGCCCCCTACATTTTGCCGCCATGGGCCGCGGCACATTTGGCCACCCCCTTAAACCGGCCCTGTTGGCAACTTAAGCTTTTTTTTTCTTCTTCTTTTTTCGAAAGAAAGCATAAGTTGCCAAGATTACTCGCATGATAAAAAAATAAAAGAAAGAAAAGCATGAGTAAGGATCATAGGCGGTTCTAGACTCTCATGTTTGGGGGTGCCCAGAGGTGAAAAATGTCGGAGACTGGTCCCGAAGGGGAAGGTCGCTCAGGGGAGGACTAAGTTTCGGCCCTCAAGTTTTATCCCTTTCCTCCCATCCTTTCTCTTTTTCTCTCCTTCCTTTCTACTTAAATACCTATAAATTCAACGTAGACAATTTTTAGCAAAACCTTCCATCAAAACTACATTCTTACCATAAAAAAACAGTAGAATCTTTGTAAAACACGGCTATCAATATTAATTCTGTTTGAAGTATTTTCAATTAATTGCTGGGATTTTTACTCAGTGTAAGAGAATACAGAATCTTTAAAAGCAGTATAATTTGGTCATTTTCATAATAAATTCTATACTGGTTAAAAAAGCAATAAATAGAGGTGAAGGAAGAAGAAGGCCTCTTTCACGGTTCCGGTAACCGCACTTAATTTTTGCTTGGGGGTGCCCGGCACCCACTGGCACCCCGTAGAACCGCCTATGGTAAGGATGACCAACCCTTACATCGCTCAGATCGCGACTCTAGTTCACTCTTGGTAGCGATCAGAAAGAGAACGCTCGACGCGCAGAAAGGAAGAGCGAAAGGATGCAGAATCGAGATGGAAAGACAAACGCTCCCAATCAAGCGCCGAGCTTAATTGAACGTGCCATCACGGAACGCCGGGAGAAAAAGCTCCGAGCCGCGGGCAAAGGAAAGAAAGTCAAATATTGCGAAAGAGCCGTCATGAAAATCCTCAAGCCTCCCCGTTTTAGTAAAAACCACGCAACTCATGCGAGAGTCCTATGTACGTATGTTGTTTCGGAGACGCTGGTTGGAAGAAAGGAGCAATTAGAATCCTCTTTCTCCGCTCACCGCGCGCTCGAACGCAGCGAGCATCAAGGCCGACCGGAGGCGAGCGCCGTCGAGTGGACTCGAAATTCTTCGGTTGCGCAACCGGAGCGAGTGCATGACATCCCGTGCGGTTCCGGATTCGTTGGGTTTTGATTTAGGGGCCCCCGTTTCGGAGCTTCCTTCGTGCTCTATGCTGCCGTGCTAGGGAAAAACGTCGTTAGAACTTTTGAGAGTTAATCTCCCCGCTTGAAAAAAGTCCGGTCGTATGAACCGGAGTTCGGTGTTCCGTAACATTCTAACTTATTTGGTTTGTCAAACCATATATTCGGTTAGTCAAATCATTTATTCAGTCTGTCAAACCAATTATTCGGTTTGTCAAACCAATTATTCGGTTTGTCAAACCATTTATTCGGTTTGTCAAACCATTTATTCGGTTTGTCAAACCATTTACCCGGTTTGTCAAACCGTTTATTCAGTTTGTCAAACCATTTATTCGGTTTGTCAAACCATTTATTCGGTTTGCCAAAGCGGAATTTCGGTTCGTGTAACCAAACTTCAGCGGTAAAGTGAACTGACGCATAAAGTTCGGTCATATGAACCGAGAGTTCAGTGTGACAAACCAAACAGTTGGGATGGTATGGAATACCGAAAGTTCGGTTCATATAAGCGAACTTTTTTTTATTCAGTGCGGGTTAAACAAGTGTTTCATTCGATTTCTCTCAAATTTTAAAAATCGTAGCTTTTATTTGGAAAAATAAGAGGACTCTGAATTTTAACGTTTCACCTCTCTATTTTTGAAAGCACGTCTTTGTTGATAATAAAAAAAACTTGGAAAGCGTGGTGACTTTAACTCAAGGGTAGAAAAGTAAGCCATCCTTTTAAATGTGCATGACGCTCATACAGATTTCTTCTTTCCGCTTTTGTAATTGTACCTTTGTTCGAAGGGCATGTAATTGCGGTAAAAAAGGATAAGATGTTTTTGAAATAATTGATTTCCAAAGCTATAGACAAAGAAGACATAGGCAAAATGGAGCGATCCTGTCGGTAGAAGGGGGTATTGTTGCAACGGAGGAAGGAATCAAGAAATAGACAGACTGACAGCAACCCACGAGACACCCCATGATTAGTCTATCATTTTCACCCTTAGTCAGTAAAAACCACCGGTTTTAACCCATAGGATAGCTCCATACTCCCTGTGTCTTCTTTGTCTATAGGTTTGTCTATTAATTTCAATAATCAGTCATAACGCAGTCATCCATTCATTAAAATTTCCAGAAAATATTCATTTATTTTTACCTTTTTTATTAGTCCTAATAAAAAAATAAAAACAAATAAAAATTAAATCAAATTAAAAGGCAACACTGTCGGATACATGGAACCGATCACTGATCAGCGTGCTCAAAGAGGACAGGTGGAGCCGCCAGCCGGGCGAGGGGGGAATTACATCATCGAGCTTTCTCCCATGGACACACGAGTGTGCACAAGAAGAAGGCGAAGAAAAAGTAGACAAAAAGAAGAAGAACAAAAATAAAAACGGTCATCGGAGCTTCGATATCCGTCCGAATTCGTTCGTTGTAATATTTTACTCTTCATCGGATCGGCTCTAAACGGTTTTGTAATGGATGCGTGTCGAGATAGCCCCCCTATCCTGGGGGCATTATTACGTACGGTTAGATAACGCGCGCTTTGAGTGTCATCCTCACTCGTTCAGAAATTTTTGGGGGCTCCGTGCCCCCGGGTTCGTGTCTGTGCTGCGCGGTTAAGGATGTATTGTGTTTTTGAGACCTGCGGTTGATCTGTCTGACCTCGTGACATAGTCTTCTCTACACAGGGTGATCAAAAAGTGAGTATGCGACTATACTGGACCACAGCCTGGTATATTACATAAAACATAGTCTCATCTACATAGGGTGATCAAAAAGTTAGTATACGACTATACTGGACCACAGTCTGGGATGTATTACATAAAGCACCACTGGATATTTTTTCTCATGATAATTTCATGCAAAATAAGCTAAGTCTGTTTATAATTTCCAAAATTGACTCATAAGTGGACGTATTTATGCTAAATGGAACTATGTGCAAGTGGAAAGATTGGGTGTGCTCGTTAGTTCTCGGGCCATGGGAAAATGGAGCGATTTTATTGGTTGAAATGTACGTATTTGTGCTAATTATCCTGCTCGAAATGCAGAGCTGTTTGACGGGAAGAAATGTGCAGGAACCGTGTTATGTGCTAATCGTAAAAACGTGAATTCCTGTGCAAAATCGTCAATTCATCTCAAAATAAGGACACGCACCAAACTAAGACACTCTTGTCCTTTTTGAGTCTCGGCAAGTGGACAGCAGAAACGAGAAACTGAGATCTCCTTCAAATCAAAGGTTATGCAATTTGAGCTACACCGAAGTTAAAATAGTTGTATTACATTTTTTTGGTCCCGCCCGAAATGCAGAGCTTTTGACGGGAAGACATTTGCAGAAACCGTGTTGTGTGCTAATCGTAAAAAACGTGAATTCCTATACGAAATCGTCAATTAAGCTCAAAATAAGAACACGCACCAAACTAAGACACTCTTGAGTGCTCGTTTTTGTGAGTCGTATCGGTTATCTAATCAAATCGGTTTCTTCTCGCCAAACCGTCCAAAGATTCATTATTATTTATGACGGTTTATGTTTTATGACGCCGGCTGGAGCCTGTTTGAGCTCGAGCGTGTAAAAAAAGTCGGTGGAGGTCGGATGCGGGCGGTTTCGCAATGAACTGATCATGTGTCATACCGTACCCACATTATTGATAACTGCAACCGTGGTGCATGCAAATTCTATCGTATTCGCTTGAATACTCATCCTTGAGTCAATTGCAGAAATTCGGATAGAATATTCTCAACTGTTGGTGTGCATCTGTCCCAACGGTCAAATCAGGCATTTTGTGAAGTGCCTCGGCAAATGCTCTCTACTAGACTGAAAAAAGGAATAAATCGTTTAATTTTGACGATTTGAGACTTTGAAAATGTGAGAAAGAATTCTCATTGAAATTTTGGACAATTTTAAGGCCGTTTCAATGATTTTCAGAGCTTGATTGAGCATTCATGTCGTATATTGCAATGTCTTATGAAAAATAAGATACTTTTAATTTTCAATCCTAAAATTCTTCAGAGGCCAATTGAATGGCGAAATTCCACAAAAACTAGCAGTTTGAACGAGATTTTCGTTCAAAACATTGAAAACTGGAGAACTCTACGTCAAAAACGTAGCAAACTTCGTAGGAAAACTAAATGAAGGTAGTATGAATAATAACAATTATCAGATTATCGAATTCCAAAAATACTGTGCCAATTTCAAAAAGACACAATACATTACAAAAGAGGGAAATATTAGAAAGTTAGGGCAGGATAACTTTTGCGATGAAAAATTAAATTTTTCAGACATTACGTATGGTTTGGAATAATACCACTTGTTCGGAATGAAATGAAATGTAACTACTTTTAAAAATTTAACTACACACAGCATAAACATGTTTCTATTATTCCGTGTAAAATGAGCTCATCCACCTCATGACAAGAAGTATCGACAGTTGATAAAGGAAATTAATAGATCGTTTTCGATAGTGGTTCGATGTATCGTTTGGTTCAAAACAATAGAACATAACCTCAAACAAAACTTTTAGGATTTCAGTCGGAAAATCTGAAAATGAGAAAATTCCTAACTATTTCACCTTGCGATGCCATTTAGTACTCATAAGAATCAAAAATCTATCAGAAAAACCCCGTTTCCTCAGGTTACGCGATTGACTCTGGAGGCTATGTTTACATGTTGAACCAATCGATATCGATACAATCTCACCTATTTGATGTATCAAAAACGATCTATGAATAAAGAAATATTGAGCGGAAAGAAAGGAAAAATCGAGGTACAATTTGGCATCGATGTAGAGTTGGAGCCAGGATCACTCACGCGTGGTTCATGCGCCGCGCCGCCCTATCATAATTGGGTCATTCACTCAGCGTTCGGTGTGTTTCGTTTCATTCTAAAAATAAAATAAATCGAGAAACCCACTTTTTCTGAAACTTTGCCAAGGCAGGTAGAAAAAGAGGAGGAAAATTTATTAATGGGTCGGCGGCATTTTTTCTTGTTCGCCTTTTTTTTTATCACGACGAGAAGAATAGAGTTGAATGTAGGTCTGTGGGTTTCAACTCAAATGAAGCGATTGACCTTTATAGCCGCTCCATCAATAAATTACTAAAAAAAGAAGAAGAAAGAGAGAAAAATAAGAATGATTACATGTTGATGTAAATTGCATGTCTTTATTCCAATAAAAGTGATAAGGCCGTCAATATGAGTCTTTAAAAGCAATAAACTTTAGTAAGCTCCATCGTGACTAATTTCGATGACTTTTTTTTATCCTTTATATTTTTTTCTGACAAGTCCATTAATTAGATATGAAAAAAGATCAAGCATTATTTATAGGCTTAGGAATAACTCAAAACCTGTTGAATGGTAAGCGCAATCAAGTGTTATGATGATTGTGCATCTGCCCTCCCCTCTAAAGGTAAACGGAATGCAACCACTTCATGCACTTTAAGTTCCCTCGAATTTCAATCTTTATACTTGGATTGAAATAGTAAATAATTCAGCCACTAGATTGCCGTTAACGTATCAAAGAGACAATTTTGTACACAACCGGTTTGTCAATTCCTGTGACGATCTCTTGAATTTCCACGTTTCTAAATTTCTCAAATCCGCAATATTTTTCCTAATGTATTTTACATTTTTCGTATTGGAAAATCATCGTCATTTTTTGCAAGGATTTTCTTCAAACTCATTTTATTGCATTTTACCGGAGGGTCGTAAAAACTTTCGTTTTAATGACGCTGATTTAAAGGCCCTCTCAATTGAACCGATTATTTTCCTTTTCACGTAAGCGCCAATCTCTATTTTCCTGGCAGAGGGGTAGTTTTTTCTACATTTTCTTTGGTAGAATCAACTATATCCGATCTCGAGATAGCCTTCTAACAGGACATACATTTTTTGGAATTTAAAGATTGTCAACAAAGCGAATAGAGTGCGGGGTTTCTTGTTTTTCTCGCATTTGCAATTTTGGCGCTTACGGAATTTGGAAAATGATCGGTTCAGTTAAAATGTAAATAATGAAGACCTACCATGGAGCCCAGATTGTCCATGAAAATAAATTCAATGTGAGGAGATATTCTAGATGGTGGAACAGGGCAAAAATATGACAGAATCCTCTGGTTTCTAAGTGTGATTGATGCAGACATGGAAGAACTCCAGAACCAAAGCAGGCGAACTCAGTGAACTCGTCCATTTTTTGCAACCCTCATCATATGCAAACGTGTTTACCTCGATTATTTCCGCGTGACGATTTCGCAAAAACTCAACTGGTCAACGCAAAAATTCAAACTTTGAAGCGGAGAATTACAAGGAAAGTGGACACACTCTTTCCGCGAATTTAAACGTCTCGAACTCACACGATTATTCAAGGGGATTGCATAATCTCACTTTACAGCCACTGATTAGCGGTCTTTGTTGATAATAAAGCTGACCAGGGCAGCAAAAGTTGGGTGACTCACCACTGAGTTGCACAACGACGTTGCCAAAGTTTCGTGAAATTTAGCTCACCTTAACGGCGGAATTTGCAAAATTGCGTATCAAACGGCAACCTCTTGCACAATGGTCTCAAGTGGACATCTTTGGCACCTTGTTCTCATGCAAATAGCGCGGAAAAGGAGATCTTTTTGCCATATTTTTTGTCTTGATCAATCTTAGCCACCGTTTGGCCCGATTTAATTAAAATCTGGGCGCTAATCACTTCACACCTTCTAACCTTATTTAACTCTGCAATCATGTAATACAACTAGTTGATCGTCCAGGTGCGCATACTACGCAGAAAAAAGTTTGAAATGACTTCAGCTGAGACACACCATTAATATTCTATGTTGTGAAAAAAAGGCTGCTAATGCAGTCATTTTACCGTAGGTTTTTTCTCACTACCAATGCTACCGTCTAGAATTATCAATCAAGATACGGGCTGTGAAGCGTGGTGTTTTTATTTGTGCGGTCATAGATAAAAATCTAGTGATAGACAATGAAACTATTTTTTTGTACACGGGGCAAATGAGTGAGCCGAATATGATTTAGGTCCGCTCTATTTAACCAGTGACATTCGCTCCCACACAGGCGCACGGCCTCGAGATATTTCGTTTTGGTGCGTGGGTCGTTGTTTTGCAATGCTGAGCCGAAACCTCGCAACTCATTGGAGAGTGTATGTAGATGTACGTTGTTTTGTTCAAAATGGCAATATAGTGAGAGACCATCGCTTGTAAAGGAATTCAAGAGCTCGGTCGCAGCTACCTTGATACGCAAGGGGTTTTATTGACCAACTTATTGAGGATTTTTTGTTCAATATGTTTTCTTTTCCCCGGTCTTTTTGCTCGTTCTGTAAAAATGTCAGTGGGCCGAGTTCTCCGTACGTTGATTCTACGATCTACGTCAGTGGCGTGGCGTGCTTTGCGATAGATCGAATGATCTGCCATTTAAACCCATGGAAAAATATCGATAAATAGGGTGTTCGCAGCGAACACCTTAATAATAGATTTTTTACCATAGGTTTAAATTATATATCAATCGATATATCGCAATTCACGCCACGCCACTGATCTACGTACGTTCAATGAATGGATATGAATTCCGTCAATTTCGGCGTGGAAACAGTTTTTAAAACTGTTATAATGATGGTTTGTTTTGACGATGAATTGTTTCAATTTAACGATTTTCGATATGTTCCGTCAGTAAGACTTACGTGTACATTATAGATAGATACCGAAGCATACGAGAGTTTTTTCATACAAACATTTTTGAAGTATAAAACCCTGGGAATTTTAAATTTAACTGTAATTTTTGAGGTTTGAAGTTCAGCAGTTCAAAATTGTATGTTTGAAAACAGCTATTGTACCCCATATTGAAGGCACAAAATAACCGAATTATAATTATTGAGCTATGCGGTCTCTTTTGCTACAGAAGCGAGCTGAACTGCTCCTAATCTATGCACTAGGCCACTGTAACGAAATTTAAAAAATTGTTTTTTGATTATATTCGACAAAATTTGCTGCACTGAAAACATTTTCTCCGTGGGCTGAAGCCCATTTTCCTATGAGCGGCGGTCTCGTGTTATGCTACGACATAATAATACAAAATGTATTAACAAATTTAGAGCCAAAATTTCCAAATATAAAAAATAGACTACTCATGAACCTATTGTCATCGGTCTGTGTAAAAAAATGACTTGAATTTGATGTCAAAAAGGTTTCCTCTCAAATCAATAATAAAATCGCCTGCGTGAAACAGATTTCTGCTTGATATGACCGATTTTTCCTGAAATAAACTTCATCTCTGCTCAATTCAGGGATCATTTTTTTCTCAGCAGCAAATTCAAGACATTAAGCTTTTTATCCAGTGTCAGGTTGGTTATTCTGTGTATATCTCACATTATTTTCAATTTTCTACTTCGATAGCACTGCAAAACTCTTTTATAGCTCTCAGCGCAGGCGGAAATGAATTATCAAACAAACCTGACATTGAAACAGTAGATAGGTGGAAAAAAAGCTTCCAATGTAATTTTTGACAAAGCAAAATGTTTTTTATTCGAGGTAGGGCCTGCTGCCTTGCCAATGGCTACTCCCAAAAGGTCAAACCCGAATCACCAGACTTTAGGCAAAGTGCAGCATCACGTTACTTAACAAACGAGCTTTTGTGGCAAGGTTTTTGAGCGCTAATCACGTGTCGCGGTCGTTCGTGGGTCGGTGTCAAAGGTTCAAAAGGCTAACGACGAGGAAAACTCGGGGGAATTTTTCATAAATGTCATTTAATTCAATGACAAAGTGTTATTATTGCCTTGGGATTTTTTTAAAGCGATACAGTTTTGCAGAAATATCACGAACAAATTTTTTCCAATAAACTAATGAATCCAAAATTTATAGTAACATTTGTTGACCAACATACATAAATTACACAATATTCTGCACGAGAGAGAGCCTTTTAAATTTTGACCAAGTTAAGCAAAAATGTACCAGGTTGTATCGTGAAAAAAAATTGGGAGTAGGTCTTATTTTCAATTACTCGAAAATGTTCTCATGTCAAAAAATTGAAGTTGAGAGTAAACTTTTGAAACGATAAAATCGTAGTTTAACTTCATCATTAACATGGAGTCTTCCACAAGGGTAGAGCATCGAACCCCTTTCACTAAACTTGATTCTAACTTGATGAAACTTGGTCCATTTTTCATAAAAACTTCGCTCTGCTCTCTGCTGCCGATGTGGTCTTGGTCGGATTTGGGAGAAAAGTAAAAAAAAACCGAGGCCGGATTACGTCTCTCCTATCTCTGGCCATGTTGCTCAAAAAGCTCTGAAAGCATCATCATGGAAAAAACGGAACCAATACAGCATTGAAAAAGAGCAAGGGAAACGACGCGCGTTGATGACGGCGCAGAGATACAACTATTCGTGCTTGATGGATGTCCGTGTTGCATCTGAAAAATTTAAGGCGCTATGGCGCGAGGCGTGATTTCGCAATGCGCCGCTCAGTGCTGGCGGATTTTTGTTACGTCGCGATCGGCATTTTAGCGGGTGGTAAATAAAAATCTCAATAGAAACCCAGGTAGGTTTTCACTTGAGGGTTCTGGTCGACCAAATTCCACGAGTTTTCTCTATCCATCCAAGAGTTTTTGCTGTCCATAAAAGTTCAAAACGGCACCACCGGATCGGACGGCGGCCAAGATATGGTGTCGGGTGTCGGACTGTCGGGGCAGGAAATATTAACGATACATGATGGTCCGGTGTCGGTGCGGAAACACCGGTAATTACCACACGATTGTTGCTCGGTGCAATTAATTAGCCACGCTAGAGCGCGCCGCTGTGGACGTTGCTCCCGATCTCGGGCAGATCAGATCACTGTTTGGGCTGTCGATAGCTTCTAGGCAAAACTCTGGGGGACCATTCTGATGTACTAAGGAAAAACGCCGTATGATCATCCACTGTAAAAAAAGACACATTGGATCTAGAGTCCAGACTCTTGAAAACATTGACAAGAAAAAGGACTCTCGATTCAATCAGATTTAAGCTTAAATCAAAAGGAAATCCGCTCAAATTAAGAGGCTTGGTTCGTGATTTAAGCTTAAATCTGATTGAATCAAGAGTATTTCTTCTTGTCGATGTTTTTTAGAGTCTGGGCTCTAGATCCAATGTGTTTTTTTTTTTTTTCCAGTGTTCGAGAGTTGCCAAATTCCCTTCCATGAAATGTTTATTTTTGAAGAAAGCTATGGATATTTTTCCTTGCAATTTTCAGGAAATTTAGGTGAAATTGCGAACAAAATTATCTGAAAAATTGGAGGAAAAACGTTCACAAATTTTCCCGGAAATTCATGATTTATTAAAGGTAATTTGGCAACGCTTGAAGGCTCATACGGCCTTTTTCCTTTGTACGGTAGCATTACTGCCTTGCTAAGGAAAAACGCCGTAAAAGCCTTCAGACGTTGCCAAATTTCCTTCAATAAAAACCTAATTGAAAGAGAAAATTGTAAATGTTTTTCTGCAACTTTTTAGACAATTTTGTTCGCAATTTTGTCTAAAATGTCGGAAAATTTTAAGGAAAAATATTCATAGCTTTCCTCAAAAATACATGATTAATTTTAGAAAATTTGGCAACTCTCGAATATTCATACGGCGTTTTTCCTTGGCACTGTAGATTACCAGAGAGTATTAACTAGTATCCGCGCAAAGTGTAATGGTCGCATTCGATGATCAGCCTCATTCAACACGCACTGATGACTGATGAGAAACGTGTTAAGGTATGTGTTGAACGATCAGAATCGGTTTGACAAACTTGACCTGCTCACCGTGACATTCATCACCCATCATTGGGTAAAGATGTGATCTGTGAAGTATAAGGTTACCTACTGCCCGTGTAAAATTTTTTCAAGAGTGATCTATGCCTCACTTTTCCTGCTGTGTTGCGGATATGTTGTTTTTCTTCTTTGAAATGATGCACACCAGGAAGGAGAGGGGGGGGGGCGTAATCTTAATTAATGCAAATCTGATAAATGATTCCGTCCAACGTGAAATTCTCTCTTCGATCAAATTAATCGAAGCGGGCTTTATTATTACTCTCGGGCAAAGAAAATTCCTTTAAATTTGACAAAATTTGAACCTACGAGGCTCCTCAGTGTAATGGTTCAACTGTAGAGTGAGGATTGGAAGTTTTAAATGAAGGCTTCTTTTCGGATTTTGTTTGAAGTATATCGTATACTGGACTTTCGAGCATAAAGTTGGTACTTGACGCAGATGATAGGATACAAAATCCTCGTTCTGTCAGTAAATGAAAGCTCATTTCAATATGACTTGACTTCTTTCCTTTTTATTTAGTTGACCGTATGAGGAAACTGACATCAAAACTGTTACTTGAAAATTAAAAATGCATTTTACGGATAGTTTTTTACCAAAGCAGATCATACGTCAGGAGACTGTTCCAAAATAAAGCCTACGGTTACATTTCGAACCAGTAATCAGCCCTCAAGTTTTTTGAAACATCAAATCCTAAATGACATCGTTAAGAAGAGAACGATAAACTTAATTGATATGAGAAATATACTAGATTGTTCTAGGTTCTGTTTTCGGAAATCAACTTTCCCATTTCAAGGCTTTCATGAGATTTAAAATTAATTATGTTTTGATTGTTGAGCTGTTAAGTAATTTTAATGACTGCTCTACAAAGTTACTCTTTTCACGCGTTTAGAACGATTGTTAAAGTGTAACTGTTGTCCTTTTTGAAGTCAAGGCGTCAAAAACCACGAGCCATTACGGAAATAGTTTTACTCTCGAATGATGAAACTGACATTTTTTTTCGACAAATGACATTCTAGCTTACAGAACATTACATTCGCCATTTTATTATGAATTTCGACATTTTGAATACCCTCTATACATATGAGGGGCACTTAATGTAAAAACATGTAAAAAAGTAGAGCTGACATTATGGTGTTCAGTATACGCATTTTTACTGCACTTTTTTTCAAAATGTGTCAAATATATTCAAGAGCACGTTTTTCTCAAAGAGTTCAGGCTAGAGACGTTTCTGATTCTCACGAATAGACGTTCAGGTCTTTTCCCCAATGCACAGTTTGCAAATTGTGACGTACATATACAAAAAAATATAGCCTTTTTGTGATACTGGGGAAAACGCAAACCATAAGCTGGGTCAAAATGTCGTTTCCCCACGAAAGAACTTAACTAATTTCATTGTTGCCAAATTTCCCTTCGCAAATAGTATTTTCACCGAGAGAATTTTGGGAATTTCTGAAAATTTCACTGATTTTTTCCCTGATTTCATGCAAATATCAGACAAATTTTGGACACACATTGCACGGATACATTTTTGTAAAGAATTGAATTACTTGGGTCATTTTGGCACCCTTGGAATGGAGTTGCGTTCCTCTGTTAAGGAAACGAAGAAAAGCTTACTGTAGCTTACTGTGCTTCAGCTTACTGCAAGCTTACTGTAACACAAACGACTCAGAAAAAAGTGAATTTTTCCTGCAAATAAAACAAAAAAAATTGTTGAAACAGCTAAAAAAAAAGGTAAGACAAAGTATGATTTAGCTGGTTTTATTCTTGATACATATGAGCCCTTCGTTGAAGGTTGTCATACTTTGGCAACAAATTTAAACGAAAATTTTTCCGAAAGCAGTGACCCGGCAACAGAGTTACAAACTCAGTTTCTTCTTCATTACCATCCTATTCTTTGGATCTTGAAAGGCCGCAAGCGGATAACTTTCTCTGGGCACCGCACTTAGCGCGTCGCAGTAGAATGCTAGACAAGGACTTTCATACCGCAGCTACGAGTCTACGGTATTTATCCAAGACAAATGATCAAAAAGAAGAAAAAATTGCGGTGAAAATTGTCGGATAATGCCACTTCTGAGATCAGCCAACTTATGGTTTAACGAAGACCTGCATGCGTGCAACACGTCAAAGTTGGCATCTCGCGCATAGAGCTGTAAGAATGTGATTTTACGAACGCCAGTGTCATTTTTCAATACCCACCGCGGAAAAAGGTGTTAGGGATTATCCCTTAAAATTATGGTACTACACCAATTTTTTGGACACTATGAACATTTCCAACTGATTTTGGTAGTGCCACAACTGAACTTGGGATAGTACCGAAAAAATTTGGGTCAGTAACCTACTTTATTGGGGTACCACCACAATTAATTGGAAATGTCCGAATAAAGAACCAATGACATCCTCTTCTCCTTCTTCTTCTTCTTTTTAATTTTAAAATGGAGTCATTACACTGGAATAACCTTAGAGTAATTGACAATTCTAGAAACTTAAGAGAAACCCACAAAAATAGATGCCAAATTTGCGATGCATCAGTAATTTGCAATTCAAACTTACCTGGTCGAGGATAACGACCCTCGTAAACTCTTTTCATTTTGTATTTAATTACTCAGGTTCATTAGCCTGCGAGGCTCTCTGAAGTTTATTATTCGTTGACTCCACGGGGAATTTTTCCATATGTAAATGAGATAATTGTAATGTATTACACTCTACAAGCACTGCCACAAGTTGTCTATTAATTAAAGTTTTCACCTCATCACTCTTGTCAACATGATCAACAATCGAGTCTAACCGATATCGTTGGATTCTCTGTTTCAGATTTTGGGCTGTGACGTGTTATGTGATATTCAGTACTTGTAAACAATCAGAACAGAGAGAAGACAAAAGTTGGATGCCAGGAAAGACACAGCTATGTTTCTCGAATAAATATAGATCCGTGGATGGCACCTGCAATAATGTGAGGCATCCGGATTGGGGAGCCAGTAATACGCCTTTTCTGAGGCTTCTGCCTTACAAATATGGTAAGTTGAGCTTTGATTTGAAAAATCTTCTGCCAGTATTTTGAAAATACATTACATTTTACGCGTCAACTTGTATGTTTCACACGGGAAATAAGAAATAAGGATTGCTGGATGATACGGGCATTTCAAAGTAACATTATGGTAGTGCCCCAAGAAATTATGGATTTCAAAAATTAATAAGGCCATAAAGGCTCTAAGAATACAAAAAAGTCTTCCAACATATCTATGGATCAACACTAAATAATAAGACACCACTGAACGTTTCCAACTTTCTCCGAATGTACACGGAGAAAAAACTTCGTGCATGGGACCCGAAGTTGAGGTCATATGGATCTCTGAACTTTTCGGATCACGCATCCAAAAACTTGAGGTCCAACTCCCGAAGTTGGGGTCAGACATCTGAAGTACTTAGGTATGTACCGGAAACTTCAGATATGTATGACCCGAACCCTTCGGTATGTACCTAAGTACTTCAAATGTCTGACCCGAACTTCGGTAGACCTCAAGTTTTCGGATGCGAGATCCGAAAACTTTAGAGATCCATATGACCTCAACTTCGGGTCCCATGCACGAAGTTTTTTTCTCCGTGTATACTGAAAGTTCGGTGCGAATTACCGAATGATCGCTTTCCATGACCTTTAAAGTCCGGTGGAATCTTACCGAACTCGGTTGGTCGTGTGTTTCAATCGCCGTAATGCCGTTCGGTTCAAAAAACCCAATACTTAGGTTTGTGCCACCGAACAACCGTATACCGAAAGGCTCGGTAAAAATCACCGAACTTTTTCTTTCAGTCTAGGTTACTAACTCAAATGTTGAGATACTACCTCAACTTGAGCGATACTTCCCGAATTAATTGGAAATGCCCATATCATCCAACAAATTGAAGTATACTACAGTTTTAGGTGATAACCCCTAACATTGCTTTTCATGCATAGTTCAAATGGAAACCTTGTTTAAAATACAGGCCGGAGATTTCAACGCAGAACAGAAATATAATCGAATCGCGAGGGAAACTGATCGCTGGCGTCGCAACAGAAATTATCTGAATTATGCATTCATTACGGCAGACAAAAGTGTAAAAATCTATGGTTCCGCATCGATCCTCATATTTCCGAAATTGCGACTTGAAGATGAAACGCTCTAGAGAGGAGTTGAAACATTTTCTATTGAAACATTTACATTCCTGCTGAACTTTATGATCACAAAAAAATGTGAGATTAAATGCATTCAAGCACCATGAATGAGAATAATGAATTTGACTTAGGATTAAGTTTATTCAATCTTGACCTTTGATACGATGAATTATGATAAATTGCAATTGGACGCATTTCTATCAAACGGAACTATGTGCATTATGACGTGAGCCTTGTTATGAATATACTCTTATGGATCTCAGGGCTCACGTCATAATGCACATAGTTCCGTTTGATAGAAACACGTCCAATTGCAATTGAGGCTATAGAATGACGAATGCGGGCGCTCAATGTAAGTGACGTGATACAAAATAAGCCGTCTTGCGTTTATATAACTTCAATTTTTGATCACTGAGAAAGAGAGGAAACAAATGCAGAAAAAATGCCCTTCAAAAGTCGGTTATCAACATCTGTCACGTTCAGAAACTCTTCTCGTATGACAGTGATTTAGTCGCGCCACTCACAAACTCGTTGACGATTCCGGATTATAGATCGGCAAAAAACAATGAAATCCATCCAAACGTCAAATCTCCACGTCTAATATTGACAGAGATATACCGCCCTTCAAAAAATATGAGTATGACGTCATCCACCGCGTTAGTATAACTACCTTGGTTTCTTCCTCTTTGTCTATCCATGTTTTTAGGTCCAGCAACCGTTGCAAATATACGTATCAGCCATTGATGAGTCTAAAGTAGAAGAGACCATGGTATGTACACGGAAAAAATTAAATTGCTGATTTAATAATTCAATTGCTAAAAAAAGTGACAGCAACGTTTCAACGTACAACAAAAAAAATGCTACTTTAACTACTATTGTAAGCTAATTTAACCATGGGGGTGGTTAAAGTAGCATTTTTGTGTTGTAAAATCTACATTGAAACATTGCAGTTACTTTTTCTAGCAATTGAATTGTTAAATCAGCAATTTAATTTTTTCCGTGTACTTAC